>NC_052337.1:16315626-16607827 GCF_016432855.1 Salvelinus namaycush | reverse complement strand
GTTTCCTATCTTCAGTGCAGTTGGAAGCTGGGAGGAGGTGTTCTATTCTCCATGGACTTTACAGTGTCCCAGAACTTTTTTGAATTTGTGTTGCAGGAAGCAAATTTCTGCTTGAAAAAGCTAGCCTTGGCTTTTCTAACTGCTGGATGATTGGTTTCTAGCTTCCCTGAAAAGTTGCATATCACGGGGGTGTTCGATGCTAATGCAGAACGCCATAGGATGTTTTTCTGTTGGTTAAGGGCAGTCAGGTCAGGAGAGAACCAAGGGCTATATCTGTTCCTGGTTCTAAATTTCTTGAATGGGCATGCTTATTCAGATGGTGAGGAAGCATTTAAAAAAAATATCCAGGATCCTCTACTGACGGGATGAGATCATATCCTTCCAGGATACCTCGGCCAGGTCGATTAGAAAGGCCTGCTCGCTGAAGTGTTTCAGGGAGCGTTTGACAGTGATGAGTGGAGGTCGTTTGAACGCTGACCCATTACGGATGCAGGCAATGAGGCAGTGATCGGTGAGATCTTGGTTGAAAACAGCAGAGGTGTATTTGGAGGGCAAGTGGTTAGGATGATATCTATGAGGGTACCCGTGTTTACGGAATTGGGGTGGTACCTGGTAGGTTCATTGATAATTTGTGTGAGATTGAGGGCATCAAGCTTAGATTGTAGGATGGCTGGGGTGTTAAGCATGTTCCAATTTAGGTGCCTAGCAGCACGAGCTCTGAAGTAGATGGGGGGCAATCAGTTCACATATGGTGTCCAGTGCACAGCTGGGGGCAGAGGTGGTCTATAGCAGCGGCAATGGTGAGAGACTTGTTTTAGAGAGGTGGATTTTTAAAAGTAGAAGTTCAAATTGTTTGGGAACAGACCTGGATAGTAAAACAGAACTCTGCAGGCAATCTTTGCAGTAGATTGCAACACCGCCCCCTTTGGCCGTTCTATCTTGTCTGAAAATCTTGTAGTTGGGGATGAAAATGTCAGAATTTTTGGTGGTCTTCCTAAGCCAGGATTCAGACACGGCTAAAAACATCTGGGTTGGCAGAGTGTGCTAAAGCAGTGAACAAAACAAACTTAGGGAGGAGGCTTCTAATGTTAACATGCATGAAACCAAGGCTATTACGGTTACAGAAGTCATCAAAAGAGAGCGGCCTGGGGAATAGGAGTGGAGCTAGGTACTGCAGGGCCTGATTCACCTCTACATCACCAGAGGAACAGAGGAGGAGTAGGATAAGGGTACGGCTAAAAGCTATGAGAATTGGTCGTCTAGAACGTCTAGAACAGAGAGTAAAAGGACGTTTCTGGGGGCGAAAAATAGTCAAGGAATAATGTACAGACAAAAGTATGGTAGGATGTGAATACAGTGGAGGTAAACCTAGGTATTGAGTGATGATGAGAGAGATATTGTCTAGAAACATCATTGAAACCAGGTGATGTCATCGCATATGTGGGTGGTGGAACTGAAAGGTTGGATATGGTATAGTGAGCAGGGCTAGAGGCTCTACAGTGAATAAGCCAATAAACACTAACCAGAACAGCAATGGACAAGGCATATTTACATTAAGGAGAGGCATGCTTAATCGAGTGATCAATAAGGGTCCAGTGAGTAGAGGTTGGTTGGGGTCACGGCGATCCAGACAGTGGCCGGGTAGATGGCTATCGGTAGCAAGATAGCATAGGATGGAGGTCTATTTTTAGACACCTCGTGCGTTTCCGTCTGTAGATTAGTGGGGTTCCGTGTGGTAGAGGGGATCAATCCAATTGGCAAAATAGATATAGTGACCCAAGAAAAAATGTCCGATATACTTATTCAGATAGCAGCCATAAGACAGCTAACGATTAGCGGGCCCCAGATGAGCGTTCGGGTAACGTCGCGACGGAGGTGCCAGTTGGATAACTCCCTCGGGCAGAAACGTCGGCAGTCAGTCGTGAAGGCCCGGTGGGGCTCCGTGCAAATGTCCCGAGCCTGCGGCTGAAATCGGGGACACTGAGAAAAAAAAAAGGCCCGGTATGCTCCGGTCGGAGTCGCGTTGCACAAAAGTGCCGGTAGATTATCGAGCTAAAGGAATAGGTGATGACCACAAAACGTGGGCAGCTGAAACACCAACGCTAGCCAGCAAACCGGCTAACTTCTGGGCAGCTTCAGATTAGCTTCTAGCTAGCTTCCGGCTAGCTTCTGGTTAGCTTTCTGGCTAGCTTCTGATTAGCCCTGGCTAGCTTCCACTGTGGATTTTCAGATTTGAGGTAAATAATACCTAGTGGTAGAGGTAGGCGGCGGCAGGTAACCTAGTGGTATAGAGAGTAGGGGCGGCAGGTAACCTAGTGGTTAGAGTAGTAGGGGCGGCAGGTAACCTAGTGGTTAGAGAGTAGGGGCGGCAGGTAACCTAGTGGTTAGAGAGTAGGGGCGGCAGGTAACCTAGTGGTTAGAGAGTAGGGGCGGCAGGTAACCTAGTGGTTAGAGAGTAGGGGCGGCAGGTAACCTAGTGGTTAGAAGTAGGGGCGGCAGGTAACCTAGTGGTTAGAGAGTAGGGGCGGCAGGTAACCTAGTGGTTAGAGAGTAGGGCGGCAGGTAACCTAGTGGTTAGAGAGTAGGGGCGGCAGGTAACCTAGTGGTTAGAGAGTAGGGGCGGCAGGTAACCTAGTGGTTAGAGAGTAGGGGCGGCAGGTAACCTAGTGGTTAGAGAGTAGGGGCGGCAGGTAACCTAGTGGTTAGAGAGTAGGGAGCGGCAGGTAACCTAGTGGTTAGAGAGTAGGGGCGGCAGGTAACCTAGTGGTTAGAGAGTAGGGGCGGCAGGTAACCTAGTGGTTAGAGAGTAGGGGCGGCAGGTAACCTAGTGGTTAGAGAGTAGGGGCGGCAGGTAACCTAGTGGTTAGAGAGTAGGGGCGGCAGGTAACCTAGTGGTTAGAGAGTAGGGGCGGCAGGTAACCTAGTGGTTAGAGAGTAGGGGCGGCAGGTACCTAGTGGTTAGAGAGTAGGGGCGGCAGGTAACCTAGTGGTTAGAGAGTAGGGGCGGCAGGTAACCTAGTGGTTAGAGAGTAGGGGCGGCAGGTAACCTAGTGGTTAGAGAGTAGGGGCGGCAGGTAACCTAGTGGTTAGAGAGTAGGGGCGGCAGGTAACCTAGTGGTTAGAGAGTAGGGGCGGCAGGTAACCTAGTGGTTAGAGAGTAGGGGCGGCAGGTAACCTAGTGGTTAGAGAGTAGGGGCGGCAGGTAACCTAGTGGTTAGAGAGTAGGGGCGGCAGGTAACCTAGTGGTTAGAGAGTAGGGGCGGCAGGTAACCTAGTGGTTAGAGAGTAGGGGCGGCAGGTAACCTAGTGGTTAGAGAGTAGGGGCGGCAGGTAACCTAGTGGTTAGAGAGTAGGGGCGGCAGGTAACCTAGTGGTTAGAGAGTAGGGGCGGCAGGTAACCTAGTGGTTAGAGAGTAGGGGCGGCAGGTAACCTAGTGGTTAGAGAGTAGGGGCGGCAGGTAACCTAGTGGTTAGAGAGTAGGGGCGGCAGGTAACCTAGTGGTTAGAGAGTAGGGGCGGCAGGTAACCTAGTGGTTAGAGAGTAGGGGCGGCAGGTAACCTAGTGGTTAGAGAGTAGGGGCGGCAGGTAACCTAGTGGTTAGAGAGTAGGGGCGGCAGGTAACCTAGTGGTTAGAGAGTAGGGGCGGCAGGTAACCTAGTGGTTAGAGAGTAGGGGCGGCAGGTAACCTAGTGGTTAGAGAGTAGGGGCGGCAGGTAACCTAGTGGTTAGAGAGTAGGGGCGGCAGGTAACCTAGTGGTTAGAGAGTAGGGGCGGCAGGTAACCTAGTGGTTAGAGAGTAGGGGCGGCAGGTAACCTAGTGGTTAGAGAGTAGGGGCGGCAGGTAACCTAGTGGTTAGAGAGTAGGGGCGGCAGGTAACCTAGTGGTTAGAGAGTAGGGGCGGCAGGTAACCTAGTGGTTAGAGAGTAGGGGCGGCAGGTAACCTAGTGGTTAGAGAGTAGGGGCGGCAGGTAACCTAGTGGTTAGAGAGTAGGGGCGGCAGGTAACCTAGTGGTTAGAGAGTAGGGGCGGCAGGTAACCTAGTGGTTAGAGAGTAGGGGCGGCAGGTAACCTAGTGGTTAGAGAGTAGGGGCGGCAGGTAACCTAGTGGTTAGAGTGTAGGGGCGGCAGGTAACCTAGTGGTTAGAGAGTAGGGGCGGCAGGTAACCTAGTGGTTAGAGAGTAGGGGCGGCAGGTAACCTAGTGGTTAGAGAGTAGGGGCGGCAGGTAACCTAGTGGTTAGAGAGTAGGGGCGGCAGGTAACCTAGTGGTTAGAGAGTAGGGGCGGCAGGTAACCTAGTGGTTAGAGAGAAGGAGCGGCAGGTAACCTAGTGGTTAGAGAGTAGGGGCGGCAGGTAACCTAGTGGTTAGAGAGTAGGGGCGGCAGGTAACCTAGTGGTTAGAGAGTAGGGGCGGCAGGTAACCTAGTGGTTAGAGAGTAGGGGCGGCAGGTAACCTAGTGGTTAGAGAGTAGGGGCGGCAGGTAACCTAGTGGTTAGAGAGTAGGGGCGGCAGGTAACCTAGTGGTTAGAGAGTAGGGGCGGCAGGTAACCTAGTGGTTAGAGAGTAGGGGCGGCAGGTAACCTAGTGGTTAGAGAGTAGGGGCGGCAGGTAACCTAGTGGTTAGAGAGTAGGGGCGGCAGGTAACCTAGTGGTTAGAGTGTAGGGGCGGCAGGTAACCTAGTGGTTAGAGAGTAGGGGCGGCAGGTAACCTAGTGGTTAGAGAGTAGGGGCGGCAGGTAACCTAGTGGTTAGAGAGTAGGGGCGGCAGGTAACCTAGTGGTTAGAGAGTAGGGCGGCAGGTAACCTAGTGGTTAGAGAGTAGGGGCGGCAGGTAACCTAGTGGTTAGAGAGTAGGGGCGGCAGGTAACCTAGTGGTTAGAGAGTAGGGGCGGCAGGTAACCTAGTGGTTAGAGAGTAGGGGCGGCAGGTAACCTAGTGGTTAGAGAGTAGGAGCGGCAGGTAACCTAGTGGTTAGAGAGTAGGGGCGGCAGGTAACCTAGTGGTTAGAGAGTAGGGGCGGCAGGTAACCTAGTGGTTAGAGTGTAGGGGCGGCAGGTAACCTAGTGGTTAGAGAGTAGGGGCGGCAGGTAAGCTAGTGGTTAGAGAGTAGGGGCGGCAGGTAACCTAGTGGTTAGAGAGTAGGGGCGGCAGGTAACCTAGTGGTTAGAGAGTAGGAGCGGCAGGTAACCTAGTGGTTAGAGAGTAGGGGCGGCAGGTAGCCTAGTGGTTAGAGAGTAGGGGTGGCAGGTAACCTAGTGGTTAGAGAGTAGGGGCGGCAGGTAACCTAGTGGTTAGAGAGTAGGGGCGGCAGGTAACCTAGTGGTTAGAGAGTAGGAGCGGCAGGTAACCTAGTGGTTAGAGAGTAGGGGCGGCAGGTAACCTAGTGGTTAGAGAGTAGGGGCGGCAGGTAACCTAGTGGTTAGAGTGTAGGGGCGGCAGGTAACCTAGTGGTTAGAGAGTAGGGGCGGCAGGTAACCTAGTGGTTAGAGAGTAGGGGCGGCAGGTAACCTAGTGGTTAGAGAGTAGGGGCGGCAGGTAACCTAGTGGTTAGAGAGTAGGGGCGGCAGGTAACCTAGTGGTTAGAGAGTAGGGGCGGCAGGTAACCTAGTGGTTAGAGAGTAGGGGCGGCAGGTAACCTAGTGGTTAGAGAGTAGGGGCGGCAGGTAACCTAGTGGTTAGAGAGTAGGGGCGGCAGGTAACCTAGTGGTTAGAGAGTAGGGGCGGCAGGTAACCTAGTGGTTAGAGAGTAGGGGCGGCAGGTAACCTAGTGGTTAGAGAGTAGGGGCGGCAGGTAACCTAGTGGTTAGAGAGTAGGGGCGGCAGGTAACCTAGTGGTTAGAGAGTAGGGGCGGCAGGTAACCTAGTGGTTAGAGAGTAGGGGCGGCAGGTAACCTAGTGGTTAGAGAGTAGGGGCGGCAGGTAACCTAGTGGTTAGAGAGTAGGGCGGCAGGTAACCTAGTGGTTAGAGAGTAGGGGCGGCAGGTAACCTAGTGGTTAGAGAGTAGGGGCGGCAGGTAACCTAGTGGTTAGAGAGTAGGGGCGGCAGGTAACCTAGTGGTTAGAGAGTAGGGGCGGCAGGTAACCTAGTGGTTAGAGAGTAGGGGCGGCAGGTAACGTAGTGGTTAGAGAGTAGGGGCGGCAGGTAACCTAGTGGTTAGAGAGTAGGGGCGGCAGGTAACCTAGTGGTTAGAGAGTAGGAGCGGCAGGTAACCTAGTGGTTAGAGAGTAGGGGCGGCAGGTAACCTAGTGGTTAGAGAGTAGGGGCGGCAGGTAACCTAGTGGTTAGAGTGTAGGGGCGGCAGGTAACCTAGTGGTTAGAGAGTAGGGGCGGCAGGTAACCTAGTGGTTAGAGAGTAGGGGCGGCAGGTAACCTAGTGGTTAGAGAGTAGGGGCGGCAGGTAACCTAGTGGTTAGAGCGTTGGGACAGTAACTGAAAGGTTGCTAGATTGAATCCCCTGAATTCTGCCCCTGAACAAGGCAGCTAACCCACTGTTCCTCTGCCGTTATTGTAAAGAATAATTTGTTCTTAACTGAATTGTCTAGTTAAATAAAGGTGAAATAAAATAAATATAAAAAATAAAAGTGTAGTGACCGAACAGGGGCGACGGAGGGCGGTGTAGTGACCGAACAGGGGCGACGGAGGGCGGTGTAGTGACCGAACAGGGGCGACGGAGGGCGGTGTAGTGACCGAACAGGGGCGACGGAGGGCGGTGTAGTGACCGAACAGGGGCGACGGAGGGCGGCAGACAATTGTCAAAATATCGTCTCAAATTCAGGTGCTGCCATAGGCGACGGTCTAATGGGAGGGCTGGCCCTGAACACGTCTGTTAACCCACAATGAGGACATCAAGTAAGTTTTCATAAATCATTGGGTTCCGTTCAAGAAGAAACGTCAGAGTAGTCTGAAGTGGAGGTATTAATTCATGTTGACATTTACAACATAACATGCATGGACATTTCATCATTAAGACCTTTAGGGAATCATGTCTGGAGGGTGAAAATCCCCAAACATTCTCATTAGCTCAGTGTTATATCACCTCCCCTGTCTGATATCTTGACTTTCTCTCTGTCACACAACCTAAAGATATTAATGTCATGTTGTAGGTCATTACAATGTACTGCGACTGGATAATCCCTGTCGTTACTCCTGATTGAACTTTTATGTTCACTAATTCTCTGAGATAACGAGAGGTTTTACATACATAACACAGCCCACATGGACATTTAATCATGTAGATAACATGGGTGGTGTTTACCTACATAACACAACCCACATGGACATTTAATCATGTAGATAACATGGGTGGTGTTTACCTACATAACACGTAGATAACATGGGTGGTGTTTACCTACATAACACAACCCACATGGACATTTAATCATGTAGATAACATGGGTGGTGTTTACCTACATAACACAGCCCACATGGACATTTAATCATGTAGATACCATGGGTGGTGTTTACCTACATAACACAGCCCACATGGACATTTAATCATGTAGATAACATGGGTGGTGTTTACCTACATAACACAGCCCACATGGACATTTAATCATGTAGATAACATGGGTGGTGTTTACCTACATAACACAACCCACATGGACATTTAATCATGTAGATAACATGGGTGGTGTTTACCTACATAACACAACCCCCATGGACATTTAATCATGTAGATAACATGGGTGGTGTTTACCTACATAACACAGCCCACATGGACATTTAATCATGTAGATAACATGGGTGGTGTTTACCTACATAACACAACCCACATGGACATTTAATCATGTAGATAACATGGGTGGTGTTTACCTACATAACACAACCCACATGGACATTTAATCATGTAGATAACATGGGTGGTGTTTACCTACATAACACAGCCCACATGGACATTTAATCATGTAGATAACATGGCTGGTGTTTACCTACATAACACAACCCACATGGACATTTAATCATGTAGATAACATGGGTGGTGTTTACCTACATAACACAACCCACATGGACATTTAATCATGTAGATAACATGGGTGGTGTTTACCTACATAACACAGCCCACATGGACATTTAATCATGTAGATAACATGGGTGGTGGAGCACGTAATAATGCCATTTATTTGGAACCGTTCTCCTGTATGTGGGTGGCAGAAACGTTCACACTTCATCATATTGTTGCACTGGGCTCAGCATCTGCATTTATAGCTACCAATCAGAAGAGGGCGTAAAAGAGCCGGGCTCATTTTCTTTTGTGGCTGGAAGTTTGGCATGGACCAATTTGTCGCGTAAATCGCGACCTCTCCTATATACAATACGGGTGGGTTCTTCAATTTACCCGAACTCTCCTATATACAATACGGGTGGGTTCTTCAATTTACCCGACCTCTCCTATATACAGTAAGTGGTGGGTTCGTAAATTCAGCTGGCAATGCAGGGTCCGATGATAAAACATGACAATGGTTCTTGACAGCATCTCCCACTTTGTGCGAGTTCAAAGTCTACGTGGTGGTGAACATTACAGAGTTCTTTAGCTCTAGTGGCTCTTTGTTGTAGCAGTTCATCTGGTGTTTCCCCTAATGCCACATTAAGAGCTTCATCCACACATTGTGGAGAGGAGCCTCTTAGAAACATATTGCACATCTCAGCTGCTGTTTCTACAGAGTCCTCTGTGGAGTGACATATACCACGCAGTCTGAAACACTGGCTTCTTGGAAGTTCTCTTTTTAATGTCTCAGGGTGGAATCTGTCTCCCTGTAATATAGTATTGTCTCAGGGTGGAATCTGTCTCCCTGTAATATAGTATTGTCTCAGGGTGGAATCTGTCTCCCTGTAATATAGTATTGTCTCAGGGTGGAATCTGTCTCCCTGTAATATAGTATTGTCTCAGGGTGGAATCTGTCTCCCTGTAATATAGTATTGTCTCAGGGTGGAATCTGTCTCCCTGTAATATAGTATTGTCTCAGGGTGGAATCTGTCTCCCTGTAATATAGTATTGTCTCAGGGGGGAATCTGTTTCCCTGTAATAGAGTATTGTCTCAGGGTGGAATCTGTCTCCCTGTAATAGAGTATTGTCTCAGGGAGGAATCTGTCTCCCTGTAATAGAGTATTGTCTCAGGGTGGAATCTGTCTCCCTGTAATAGAGTATTGTCTCAGGGAGGAATCTGTCTCCCTGTAATAGAGTATAACTGTCCGTTTGTTTTCTATACAGAGTTGTAAACAGGGTTCCATGTGATTTATCAATCCACATATCGAGGTAATGAACACGTCTAGTGTCACATTCAATAGTGAATTTAAAACCTTTTATGGCTGCAGCCCGGTGTCGGTACACTTATGACAACAGCCAGCTCAAGTGCAGGGCTTTCACACATTAACAAGTCAAATACAGCAAATGAAAGATACACATCTTGTGAATCCAGCCAACATGTCCGATTTTTAAAATGTTTTACAGCGAAAACACCACGTATATTTATGTTAGCTCACCACCAAATACAAAAAAGCACAGACATTTTTCACAGCACAGGTTGCTTGCACAAAACCAACCTAACTAACCAAGAACCAACCAAACTAACCAAGAAAAAACTTCATCAGATGACAGTCTTATAACAAGTTATACAATAAATCTATGTTTTGTTCGAAAAATGTGCATATTTGAGGTATAAATCATAGTTTTACATTGCAGCTACAATCGGAAATAGCACCGAAGCAGCTAGAACAATTACAGAGAGCAAATTGAAATACCTAAATACTCATCATAAAACATTTATGAAAAATACATGTTGTACAGCAAATTAAAGACAAACATCCTGTGAATCCAGCCAATACTTCTGATTCTTTAAGTGTTTTACAGCGAAAACACAATATAGCATTATATTAGCTTACCACAATAGCCAAAAACACAACAGCATTGATTCAAGCCAACAGTAGCGATAACGAATAAACCAGCAAAAGATATTAATTTTTTCACTAACCTTCTCAAAATTCATCAGATGACAGTCCTATAACATCATATTACACAATGCATATAGGGTTTGTTCGAAAATGTGCATATTTAGTGGCACAAATCGTGGTTATACAATGTGAATACTAGGCAAAATGCAATAACAATGTCCGGAGAAATCTTGGAGGCACCTAATCTAATCAATAACTAATCATAAACGTTATTAAAAAATACATGTTGGACAGCAAATTAAAGATAGCTTAGTTCTTAATGCAATCGCCGTGTTAGAATTCTAAAAATAACTTCATTACGACATCCAGCTTACGTTATGGCGAGAGAGCCCCCAAAATCTGGGCGCAAACAAATAGTACACATGTTCGACAGATATATGAAATAGCATCATAAAATGGGTCCTACTTTTGATGATCTTCCATCAGAATGTTGTACAAGGGGTCCTTTGTCCAGAACATTTGTCGGGAACAATCGTTGTTTGGTTTTAGAACGGCCTTTTTCCCTCTCGATTTAGCAAGCAAAACTAGCCAAGTGGCGAAGCTCTCCATCGTCAACAAACTCAGAGAACGGAACACGGCAAAACTCCCGAAAAAATTTAAATAATCTGATTAAACTATATTGAAAAAACATACTTTACGATGATATTGTCACATTTATCAAATAAAATCAAAGCCGGAGATAGTTGCTGTCTATAACGACAGCTTTTCAGAAGGCAATCCCAGGTTCCTCTTCGTGTCATCCTGAAAACAGGAAATTGGTGTCACGTCATTCCAAGAGGTCTTATTCGACCTCAGTTCTAGCTATACACTCCATTTCTTCTCTCACTGCCTATTGACATCTAGTGGAAGGCGTATGAAGTACATGTATAGTCATAAATCTCAAGCAAAATCATAGGGAGGGCCTGGAACAGAGCCTCGATTTGAGATTTTTCACTTTCTGACAGGAAGTTTGCTGCAAAATGAGTTCTGTTTTACTCACAGATATAATTCAAACGGTTTTAGAAACTTGAGAGTGTTTTCTATCCAATAGTAATAATAATATGCATATTGTACGAGCAAGAATTGAGTACGAGGCCATTTGAAATCGGCACCTTTATCCAAGTTACTCAATACTGCCCCTGCAGCCATAAGAAGTTTTTAAGATTGGGGTCAATGTCATTGAGAAATGCCATGAAGTCTGACAGATATGCTCCGTTCCCTCCCCATGTGCAAAAAATGTCCTCAACATATCGATACAACTTCCAGGTTTAATTCAAGAATGGATTTTCATTTTCATTGTTAACAAAATGTTCTTCAAAATTATTTAATAATACTATATTTTCTACACTACCTAAAGGTTAGTTTTGACTGGAGCGAATGTGGAGCCCATCCATGTTCCATTCGTTTGGAGTGTCACGATGTGCGCAACTGGTTGAAGGGAAGTCAGGTGCAGGAGAGCAGAGTGATAACAGGCGCACTTTATTCACGCCCAAGGAACACAGTGATCACGCCCAAAGTACCCAAACGGTACAATAAACAAAACACAAGGGTCAAACACATACCCGGCGCAAACCAGCCTGATGCGAACCACACGTAACAAACAAACAATTCCACACACAGACATGGGGGGAACAGAGGGTAATACACATTTAGTCAGATGAGGGAATGTGAACCAGGTGTGCGGAAAACCAAGACAAAACAAATGGAAAATGAAAGGTGGAGCGGCGATGGCTAGTAGAACGGTGACGACGACCGCCAAGCGCCGCCCGAACAGAGAGAGGTTCCTTCGGTGGAAGTCGTGACAGTGTGTGTGTACACTACCTGTGGTTACATGTAAACACCATGCAGACAAACCTTTAAACTCTCAAAGGCTTCATTCATTACAGTTGTTTTATTCCTTCAGTTGGGAAGAAGGTTGATACATAAAGTGATATAATTACATTCAGAACATATACTGAACAACAATATAAACGCAACATGTAAAGTGTTGGTCCTATGTTTCATCAGCTGAAACAAAAGATCCCAGAAATGTTGCATACACACAAAAATATTATTTATCTCAAATGTTGTGCACAAATTGGTTTACATCGCTGTTAGTGAGGATTTCTACTTTGCCAAGATAATCCATCCACCTGACAGGTGTGGCATATCAAGAAGCTGATTAAACAGCATGATCATTACACAGGTGCACCTTGTGCTGGGGACAATAAAAGGCCACTCTAAAATGTGCAGTTTTCTCACACAACACGATGCCACAGATGTGCCATTGGCATGCTGACTGCAGGAATGTCCACCAGAGCTGTTGCTAGATAATTGAATTACAATTTCTCTACCATACGCTACAGATTTAACACTGCTTTGTCTGCTACAGATTTAACACTGCTTTGTCTGCTACAGATTTTAAAATGCTTTGTCTGCTACAGATTTAACACTGCTTTGTCTGCTACAGATTTAACACTGCTTTGTCTGCTACAGATTTTACACTGCTTTGTCTGCTACAGATTTAACACTGCTTTGTCTGCTACAGATTTAACACTGCTTTCTCTGCTACAGAGTTGGAGAACTGCATCATGAAAATGTATGTTTGTAGAAACATAGTAAGTTTGATATATAGTGTAATGTACTAGTAGGATTTCACGTCACAATAAGTTGAAAGAAATATGATAATGACCAGATCAGAGATGTACTGTATGTAAGCCATCCCCTATACATTACTGTAGTACCTTAATATGTGTGATTTATGTAGCAGCCGTTTATATCGAATGTAACAGTGTGTCCACACATTTTGGTGTGTGACCCCAGTGGAAATAGAACCCACCACTCTGGTGTTGCTAGTGCCATGCTCTTACTAACTGAGCCTCACAGGACCACTACAATACATGATTACAATACAGTACTGTAAAATACAGGATTACAGTACAGTACTGTAAAATACAATACATGATTACAATACAGTACTGTACAATACAATACATGATTACAATACAGTACTGTAAAATACAATACAGTACTGTAAAATACAATACATGATTACAATACAGTACTGTAAAATACACTTTGCTTTTATTACTATGGTTTTGGAGCTGTGTTTTTTAAGTTATTAAACTACTTAATTTATACCAAGTTCGATTCTCCTGCACCTGACTTCCCTGCCACCTATACACACGACGTGACAAGCAGTATGATGGCTGGTTGGTCCCATTGTGTTAATACTTGCGTACTATTGTTTCTAAAGATGAACGTGGTACCTTCAGGCGTTTGGAAATTGCTCCCAAGGAAGAACCAGACTTGTGGAGGTCTTGGCTGATTTCTTTTGATTTTCCCATGATGTCAAGCAACGAGGCACTGAGTTTGAAGGTAGGTCTTGAAATACATCCACAGGTACACCTCCAATAGACTCAAATTATGTCAATTAGCCTATCAGAAGCTTCTACAGCCATGACATAATTTTCTGGAATTTTCCAAGCTGTTTACTCACTCACTCACTCACTCACTCACTCACTCACTCACTCACTCACTCACTCACTCACTCACTCACTCACTCACTCACTCACTCACTCACTCACTCACTCACTCACTCACTCACTCACTCACTCACTCACTCACTCACTCACTCACTCACTCACTCACTCACTCACTGAGCTATTGGGCCCGCCCTGCAACCTCATTGGATAATGCTGGGCAGGCCTCTTGCTGGTGTTGTGGAAAATTAGATCTAAAGAGCAAGACAGAGACTTTTTAATTGTATAATAAAAACATATTTAATCTTCAACTGCAGGGGAGATTATTGTGGTTTCACAGGGAAGAACCCCCTGAGTAAATGGTTCCATGTCCCTTATATAGTGGGAGGTGATAATACCATCAGATTGTTACAGTTATTTATAGCAGCAACAGTTCCAGAACACAATGGCCTTGTGTTTAAGGTACAGACACACCAGGACTCTATGAAAGGCATCACAGTCCAACACAGAACATGTCCCTTGAGAAGTTACAACAGTTCAACACAACTTCTGCCCCACAATTCCCCCTTTGGTGCCATGGAAACCATAGGCATCACCAAACATGACATATCTGAGATGAACTGAAAACCTTCTGGTTTCTGGGAAATGTGCATTTTACACAGAAAGGGGTGGCCTCAATGGAACTACTAAAAGGCCATGTAATAATAACAATCCAGGGAGTAGGGAGATTCATGGGGATCGGGGTCATTTAGATGGCAGTAGGTACTATCCTCTCCAATAGGACAATATCAGTAGGTACTATCCTCTCCAATAGGATAATATCAGTAGGTACTATCCTCTCCAATAGGACAATATCAGTAGGCACTATCCTCTCCAATAGGACAATATCAGTAGGTACTATCCTCTCCAATAGGATAATATCAGTAGGTACTATCCTCTCCAATAGGATAATATCAGTAGGTACTATCCTCTCCAATAGGACAATATCAGTAGGTACTATCATCTCCAATAGGATAATATCAGTAGGCACTATCCTCTCCAATAGGACAATATCAGTAGGTACTATCCTCTCCAATAGGATAATATCAGTAGGTACTATCCTCTCCAATAGGATAATATCAGTAGGTACTATTGTCTCCAATAGGATAATATCAGTAGGTACTATCCTCTCCAATAGGACAATATCAGTAGGTACTATCCTCTCCAATAGGACAATATCAGTAGGTACTATCCTCTCCAATAGGACAATATCAGTAGGTACTATCCTCTCCAATAGGATAATATCAGTAGGTACTATTGTCTCCAATAGGATAATATCAGTAGGTACTATCCTCTCCAATAGGACAATATCAGTAGGTACTATCCTCTCCAATAGGATAATATCAGTAGGTACTATCCTCTCCAATAGGATAATATCAGTAAGTACTATCCTCTCCAACAGGACAATATCAGTAGGTACTATCCTCTCCAATAGGATAATATCAGTAGGTACTATCCTCTCCAATAGGACAATATCAGTAGGTACTATCCTCTCCAATAGGACAATATCAGTAGGTACTATCCTCTCCAATAGGATAATATCAGTAGGTACTATCCTCTCCAATAGGATAATATCAGTAGGTACTATCCTCTCCAATAGGACAATATCAGTAGGTACTATCCTCTCCAATAGGATAATATCAGTAGGTGCTATCCTCTCCAATAGGACAATATCAGTAGGTGCTATCCTCTCCAATAGGATAATATCAGTAGGTACTATCCTCTCCAATAGGACAATATCAGTAGGTACTATCCTGTCCAATAGGACAATATCAGTAGGTACTATCCTCTCCAATAGGATAATATCAGTAGGTACTATCCTCTCCAATAGGACAATATCAGTAGGTACTATCCTCTCCAATAGGATAATATCAGTAGGTACTATCCTCTCCAATAGGACAATATCAGTAGGTACTATCCTCTCCAATAGGATAATATCAGTAGGTACTATCCTCTCCAATAGGATAATATCAGTAGGCACTATCGTCTCCAACAGGATAATATCAGTAGGTACTATCCTCTCCAATAGGACAATATCAGTAGGCACTATCGTCTCCAATACAACAATTTGGATCCACAATAAAGGGGCGAACTGTGGAGGTCCGTCAGGTCATTCAAGTTGAGTCTGTGGTAACATGACCATCTGGTGGGGTAGGAGATAATGTTGTTTCACACAATCTCCTCACCAAGGTTGTCAGGCATGAGAACAGCCAGAATGATATCACAAGGACTCCAACCAGGGCTAGGAGACCTTGCAACATGAGAGTTCCAATGTTCCCCAGGCTATTTTTCACCCATGCAAACAGATGCCAACCCCACTCGTTATCTCGCTTGTTTACAGTAGCAACCACCTGTTTTATAGTGGAAAAAGACTCAGCAACCCCAATGGAGGAATCCAGAATGTAAGTACAACATTCTGAACAACATCCACACTTTTCTGCTAGGAGAATATCCAAAGACAATCTATTTTGTAAGACCATGGTAATTATAGCCATAAGTTCAGCAATTCATTCTTCAATAGCAGGAGCATCCCCCATTCTTTCTACCTGATTGGCTAGTTCTCTACTGGAATCAAGCACAGTTGTCATGCCATCATTGAGAATTAATGTAGAGAAAAAACACTTCAGGGTCAGTTACAATGGTCCAACCTATACAAGTGGAAGAAAGGGGTGATTTGGGGGAACTGGGGTAGAATCTACAGCAGTAACAACATAGGCATTATAGTAGAATCCTGACCAGTTTGTAGACAGATAATAGTAGAATCCTGACCAGTTTGTAGACAGATAATAGTAGAATCCTGACCAGTTTGTAGACAGATAATAGTAGAATCTTGACCAGTTTGTAGACAGATAATAGTAGAATCGTGACCAGTTTGTAGACAGATAATAGTAGAATCCTGACCCGTTTGTAGACAGATAATAGTAGAATCCTGACCAGTTTGTAGACAGATAATAGTAGAATCCTGACCAGTTTGTAGGCAGATAATAGTAGAATCCTGACCAGTTTGTAGACAGATAATAGTAGAATCCTGACCAGTTTGTAGACAGATAATAGTAGAATCCTGACCAGTTTGTAGACAGATAATAGTAGAATCCTGACCAGTTTGTAGACAGATAATAGTAGAATCCTGACCAGTTTGTAGACAGATAATAGTAGAATCCTGACCAGTTTGTAGGCAGATAATAGTAGAATCCTGACCAGTTTGTAGACAGATAATAGTAGAATCCTGACCAGTTTGTAGACAGATAATAGTAGAATCCTGACCAGTTTGTAGGCAGATAATAGTAGAATCCTGACCAGTTTGTAGACAGATAATAGTAGAATCCTGACCAGTTTGTAGACAGATAATAGTAGAATCCTGACCAGTTTGTAGGCAGATAATAGTAGAATCCTGACCAGTTTGTAGACAGATAATAGTAGAATCCTGACCAGTTTGTAGGCAGATAATAGTAGAATCCTGACCAGTTTGTAGACAGATAATAGTAGAATCCTGACCAGTTTGTAGACAGATAATAGTAGAATCCTGACCAGTTTGTAGACAGATAATAGTAGAATCCTGACCAGTTTGTAGGCAGATAATAGTAGAATCCTGACCAGTTTGTAGACAGATAATAGTAGAATCCTGACCAGTTTGTAGACAGATAATAGTAGAATCCTGACCAGTTTGTAGACAGATAATAGTAGAATCCTGACCAGTTTGTAGACAGATAATAGTAGAATCCTGACCAGTTTGTAGGCAGATAATAGTAGAATCCTGACCAGTTTGTAGGCAGATAATAGTAGAATCCTGACCAGTTTGTAGACAGATAATAGTAGAATCCTGACCAGTTTGTAGACAGATAATAGTAGAATCCTGACCAGTTTGTAGGCAGATAATAGTAGAATCCTGACCAGTTTGTAGACAGATAATAGTAGAATCCTGACCAGTTTGTAGACAGATAATAGTAGAATCCTGACCAGTTTGTAGGCAGATAATAGTAGAATCCTGACCAGTTTGTAGACAGATAATAGTAGAATCCTGAACAGTTTGTAGGCAGATAATAGTAGAATCCTGACCAGTTTGTAGGCAGATAATAGTAGAATCCTGACCAGTTTGTAGGCAGATAATAGTAGAATCCTGACCAGTTTGTAGGCAGATAATAGTAGAATCCTGACCAGTTTGTAGACAGATAATAGTAGAATCCTGACCAGTTTGTAGACAGATAATAGTAGAATCCTGACCAGTTTGTAGACAGATAATAGTAGAATCCTGACCAGTTTGTAGACAGATAATAGTAGAATCCTGACCAGTTTGTAGGCAGATAATAGTAGAATCCTGACCAGTTTGTAGGCAGATAATAGTAGAATCCTGACCAGTTTGTAGACAGATAATAGTAGAATCCTGACCAGTTTGTAGACAGATAATAGTAGAATCCTGACCAGTTTGTAGGCAGATAATAGTAGAATCCTGACCAGTTTGTAGACAGATAATAGTAGAATCCTGACCAGTTTGTAGACAGATAATAGTAGAATCCTGACCAGTTTGTAGGCAGATAATAGTAGAATCCTGACCAGTTTGTAGACAGATAATAGTAGAATCCTGACCAGTTTGTAGGCAGATAATAGTAGAATCCTGACCAGTTTGTAGGCAGATAATAGTAGAATCCTGACCAGTTTGTAGACAGATAATAGTAGAATCCTGACCAGTTTGTAGACAGATAATAGTAGAATCCTGACCAGTTTGTAGACAGATAATAGTAGAATCCTGACCAGTTTGTAGACAGATAATAGTAGAATCCTGACCAATTTGTAGACAGATAATAGTAGAATCCTGACCAGTTTGTAGGCAGATAATAGTAGAATCCTGACCAGTTTGTAGACAGATAATAGTAGAATCCTGACCAGTTTGTAGGCAGATAATAGTAGAATCCTGACCAGTTTGTAGACAGATAATAGTAGAATCCTGACCAGTTTGTAGACAGATAATAGTAGAATGCTGACCAGTTTGTAGACAGATAATAGTAGAATCCTGACCAGTTTGTAGACAGATAATAGTAGAATCCTGACCAGTTTGTAGACAGATAATAGTAGAATCCTGACCAGTTTGTAGACAGATAATAATAGAATCCTGACCAGTTTGTAGACAGATAATAGTAGAATCCTGACCAGTTTGTAGGCAGATAATAGTAGAATCCTGACCAGTTTGTAGACAGATAATAGTAGAATCCTGACCAGTTTGTAGGCAGATAATAGTAGAATCCTGACCAGTTTGTAGACAGATAATAGTAGAATCCTGACCAGTTTGTAGGCAGATAATAGTAGAATCCTGACCAGTTTGTAGGCAGATAATAGTAGAATCCTGACCAGTTTGTAGACAGATAATAGTAGAATCCTGACCAGTTTGTAGACAGATAATAGTAGAATCCTGACCAGTTTGTAGACAGATAATAGTAGAATCCTGACCAGTTTGTAGACAGATAATAGTAGAATCCTGACCAGTTTGTAGACAGATTATAGTAGAATCCTGACCAGTTTGTAGGCAGATAATAGTAGAATCCTGACCAGTTTGTAGGCAGATAATAGTAGAATCCTGACCAGTTTGTAGACAGATAATAGTAGAATCCTGACCAGTTTGTAGACAGATAATAGTAGAATCCTGACCAGTTTGTAGACAGATAATAGTAGAATCCTGACCAGTTTGTAGACAGATAATAGTAGAATCCTGACCAGTTTGTAGACAGATAATAGTAGAATCCTGACCAGTTTGTAGACAGATAATAGTAGAATCCTGACCAGTTTGTAGACAGATAATAGTAGAATCCTGACCAGTTTGTAGACAGATAAAAGTAGAATCCTGACCAGTTTGTAGACAGATAATAGTAGAATCCTGACCAGTTTGTAGACAGATAATAGTAGAATCCTGACCAGTTTGTAGACAGATTATAGTAGAATCCTGACCAGTTTGTAGGCAGATAATAGTAGAATCCTGACCAGTTTGTAGACAGATAATAGTAGAATCCTGACCAGTTTGTAGGCAGATAATAGTAGAATCCTGACCAGTTTGTAGGCAGATAATAGTAGAATCCTGACCAGTTTGTAGACAGATAATAGTAGGTTTCCCCCCACACACCTACAATGTTCCACTTACTGAGGAATTAGGTTTAGTTTACACACTGTCATTGTTGAGTTTAATAACGTATTCCAAAAGCATGTTAGGGTGGAATGTTCTATTTCTCAATAGTAAGGGAAGGGCTATATTTTTGTAGACAGAAATGTTAAACTTACAAGGCCTTTCCCCCAACTGTAGACCAGTTCCATTTGCTATATAACACAGTAACCTGGGGGAGAGTAGACCAGGGTGGTATATAACACAGTAACCTGGGGGGAGAGTAGACCAGGGTGATATATAACACAATAACCTGGGGGAGAGTAGACCAGGGTGATATATAACACAATAACCTGGGGGAGAGTAGACCAGGGTGATATATAACACAATAACCTGGAGGAGAGTAGACCAGGGTGATATATAACACAATAACCTGGGGGGAGAGTAGACCAGGGTGATATATAACACAATAACCTGGGGGAGAGTAGACCAGGGTGATATATAACACAATAACCTGGGGGGGGAGTAGACCAGGGTGATATATAACACAATAACCTGGGGGGGAGTAGACCAGGGTGATATATAACACAATAACCTGGGGGAGAGTAGACCAGGGTGATATATAACACAATAACCTGGAGGAGAGTAGACCAGGGTGATATATAACACAATAACCTGGGGGAGAGTAGACCAGGGTGATATATAACACAATAACCTGGGGGAGAGTAGACCAGGGTGATATATAACACAATAACCTGGGGGAGAGTAGACCAGGGTGATATATAACACAATAACCTGGGGGAGAGTAGACCAGGGTGATATATAACACAATAACCTGGAGGAGAGTAGACCAGGGTGATATATAACAACCTGGGGGAGAGTAGACCAGGGTGATATATAACACAATAACCTGGGGGGAGAGTAGACCAGGGTGATATATAACAACCTGGAGGAGAGTAGACCAGGGTGATATATAACACAATAACCTGGGGGGAGAGTAGACCAGGGTGATATATAACACAATAACCTGGAGGAGAGTAGACCAGGGTGATATATAACACAATAACCTGGAGGAGAGTAGACCAGGGTGATATATAACAACCTGGGGGAGAGTAGACCAGGGTGATATATAACACAATAACCTGGGGGGAGAGTAGACCAGGGTGATATATAACACAATAACCTGGAGGAGAGTAGACCAGGGTGATATATAACACAATAACCTGGAGGAGAGTAGACCAGGGTGATATATAACACAATAACCTGGGGGAGAGTAGACCAGGGTGATATATAACACAATAACATGGGGGAGAGTAGACCAGGGTGATATATAACACAATAACCTGGAGGAGAGTAGACCAGGGTGATATATAACACAATAACCTGGAGGAGAGTAGACCAGGGTGATATATAACACAATAACCTGGAGGAGAATAGACCAGGGTGATATATAACACAATAACCTGGGGGAGAGTAGACCAGGGTGATATATAACACAATAACCTGGGGGAGAATAGACCAGGGTGATATATAACACAATAACCTGGGGGAGAGTAGACCAGGGTGATATATAACACAATAACCTGGGGGAGAGTAGACCAGGGTGATATATAACACAGTAACCTGGGGGGAGTAGACCAGGGTGATATATAACAACCTGGGGGAGAGTAGACCAGGGTGATATATAACACAATAACCTGGGGGGGGGGGTAGACCAGGGTGATATATAACACAATAACCTGGAGGAGAGTAGACCAGGGTGATATATAACACAATAACCTGGGGGAGAGTAGACCAGGGTGATATATAACAACCTGGGGGAGAGTAGACCAGGGTGATATATAACACAATAACCTGGAGGAGAGTAGACCAGGGTGATATATAACACAGTAACCTGGGGGGGGAGTAGACCAGGGTGATATATAACACAATAACCTGGAGGAGAGTAGACCAGGGTGATATATAACACAATAACCTGGGGGAGAGTAGACCAGGGTGGTATATAACAACCTGGGGGGGGGGGGAGTAGACCAGGGTGATATAAAACACAATAACCTGGGGGGGAGTAGACCTTGGTGATATATAACAACCTAGGGGGGGAGTACACCACCGAGGGGTATAGCTAGTAATGTCATAGTCTCAGCCCCGTCTCGTAACAATCTACAACCTCAACAATCTGATGTCATAGTCTCAGCCCTGTCTGGTAACCATCTACAACCTCAACAATCTGATGTCATAGTCTCAGCCCCGTCTCGTAACAATTTACAACCTCAACAATCTGATGTCATAGTCTCAGCCCCGTCTGGTAACAATCTACAACCTCAACAATCTGATGTCATAGTCTCAGCCCTGTCTGGTAACAATCTACAACCTCAACAATCTGATGTCATAGTCTCAGCCCTGTCTGGTAACAATCTACAACCTCAACAATCTGATGTCATAGTCTCAGCCCTGTCTGGTAACAATCTACAACCTCAACAATCTGATGTCATAGTCTCAGCCCTGTCTGGTAACAATCTACAACCTCAACAATCTGATGTCATAGTCTCAGCCCCGTCTGGTAACAATCTACAAACTCAACAATCTAATGTCATAGTCTCAGCCCCGTCTCGTAACAATCTACAACCTCAACAATCTAATGTCATAGTCTCAGCCCCGTCTGGTAACAATCTACAACCTCAACAATCTGATGTCATAGTCTCAGCCCCGTCTCGTAACAATCTACAACCTCAACAATCTAATGTCATAGTCTCAGCCCCGTCTCGTAACAATCTACAACCTCAACAATCTGATGTCATAGTCTCAGCCCCGTCTCGTAACAATCTACAACCTCAACAATCTAATGTCATAGTCTCAGCCCCGTCTCGTAACATCCACAAATTCAACAATCTGATACGTTCTGTAGTACAGTCATATTTCTAGCTAATCTACAGTGGACGGTTGGGCATGGGGCTAGCAACCCCTTCCCAGAACACCTTTGTGCTACAGAAACAGCAACAAATGACAATCCTAAAACTGGATGGGAAGATCTCCCAGATCTCTCAGATCGACCCGGGGTCCCAGATCTCCCAGATCCCAGATCCCAGAAACCCCTAAACACCTCCCCGAGCACTTTCGTGACCACCCCGTGAGAACCCTCTGTTGCCACGAAATAGTGGGGTCATGACAGGCCAACCAGGGAAGGCCCAGCACCATGGGAAATGCAGGAGAATCAATAAGGAAGAGACTGATTCTCTCCTTGTGACCCTCCTGCGTAACCATGCCCATGCCTCCCTAATTAGCCCTGACCCTAATGGTCGACTATCTAGGGTGCGTACAGGGAAGAGCATATCCACAGGAACAATGGGGATCCCTAAGCTATGGGCAAATGATCTGTCAATAAAATTCCCAGCTGCGCCTGAATCTACGAGCGCCTTATGCTGGGAATGCGGGGAAAACTCAGGAAAATTCATAAACAAAAACATGTGAGCAACAGGGGGCTCTGGGTGAGCCTGGTGCCAACTCACCTGGGGTGACACGAGAGTGCCTCTGCCTCGACTCCCAGACTCCCCAGCACCGACCGGCATTGTGCCCTCCATGGCCACAGATGGTGCATGGAATGGCCCCTCCTCCGGTCTCCCTAGGTGCAGCACCTCCCAGCTCCATGGGCGTCGGAGTGGTGGTGCTGGGAGATGGAACCGACAGACCCCGATCTTGACCCCCGTGGGTAGCCAGCAAGTTATCCAGCCAGATGGACAGGTCCACCAGCTGGTCGAACGTGAGAGGGGTGTCCCTGCAGATCAACTCCCTACGGACGTCCTCGCGCAGACTGCACCGGTAGTGATCGTTCAGGGCCCTGTCATTCCATCCTGCGCCGGTGGACCCTGGTGACCCCACTGACCTTAACCTGAACCGTGGTGACCCTGGTGACCCCACTGACCTAAGCCTGGACCCTGGTGATTCCACTGACCTGAACCTGGACCCTGGTTACCCTGGTGACCCCACTGACCTGAACCTGGACCCTGGTTACCCTGGTGACCCCACTGACCTGAATCTGGACCCTGATGACCCCGCTGACCTGATGAGAAGAAAAAGAGGACATTAACATTCTGGGGTTCTCCGGGTCAAACACTTTCTAACAATTAGATAGTAATGTCCCAGACCCAAGATGGCGTAGCAGTCGGACGTGTGTTTGTCTTTGTCTTATCCCGTTATCCTGCCATTCTGCACAGCGCAATATCAACCCAGAGCATATCGGACTGCTTTTCTCTACCACATCACCGGATTCCTGCCGCAAGCTCTGGACCCTAGCTAGCTGCAACCGAGTGGCTACTTTTAGCTAACGTCTCTGTCCCGAGGCAAGCACCAGTTAGCCTTGAGCTAGCCTCAAACTAGGCCCTTCTCCCAGCTAGCCGAAAGAGATCCATTAAGCAATTCCTGTGTTTCAATTACCTCTTTTGCCAATTTTTTGTACTCACAGACATTATTTTAACAGTTTTAGAAACATTTGAGTGTTTTCTATCCAAATCTACTAAATATATGCATATCCTAGCTTCTGGGCCTGAGTAACAGGCAGTTTACTTTGGCACGCTTCTCATCCAGACATCGAAATACTGACCCCAAGCCATAAGAAGTTAACTTCTTATGGCTTGGGGTCAGTATGTGAACAACTACAAATACCTAGGTTTCTGGTTAGACTGTAAACTCTCCTTCCAGACTCACATTAAGCATCTCCCATCCAAAATTAAATCTAGAATCGGCTTCCTATTTCGCAACAAAGCCAGTTTCGCTCATGCTGCTAAACATACCCTCGTAAAACTGACTATCCTACCGATAATTGACTTCGGCGATGTCATTTACAAAATAGCCTCCAACACTCTACTCAGCAAATTGGATGTAGTCTATCACAGTGCCATCCTTTTTGTCACCAAAGCCCCATATACTACCCACCACTGCGACCTGTATGCTCTCGTTGGCTGGCCCTCGCTTCATATCCGTCGCCAAACCCACTGGCTTCAGGTCATCTATAAGTCTTTCCTAGGTAAATCCCTGCCTTATCTCAGCTCACTGGTCATGATAGGAACACCCACCTGTAGTAAGCTTTCCAGCAGGTATATTACACTGGTCATCCCCAAAGCCAACTGTCACGACTTCCGCCGGAGTCGGTCCCTCTCCTTGTTCGAGCGGCGTTCGGCGGTCGACGTCACCGGCCTTCTAGCCATCACCGATCCATTTCCCATTTGTTTTGTCTTGGTTTTTTACACACCTGGTTTCAATTCCCCCATTACATGTTCATTATTTAACCCTCTGGTTTCCCCCATGTTTGTGTGCGTGTTTGTTTTATTATAAGGCTGTATACGGCTGGTATTATTGTTTACCAGGTTGTTACCACGCCCATTTATTTCGTGGTACCGGTATTTTTCCAACACCATAGTATTGTGTTTCTACTGGTGTTTTTTCTTTAATTAAATACCTTGTCCACGCATCTCAGCTCTCCTTTCACCAGTTACCCACAGCCTTGACAGAAACACGCACCTCCAAAAGGAATGGAGTCAGCAGGAGGAGGTGCCCCAGCAGTAGGGGTTGAGGAGCGAGTCCAGCAGCACGCTGCCATGCTGCAGCATGCTACAAACCATGGAGCGCTGGGCTCCACCAGCACCACCAGTCTCACCGTCACTCACCCCTCCTTCACCCGGGCCCAGTGGGATACGGCTCGCCCTCCCGAAGGAGTATGATGGAACGGCGGCGTGTTGTCAGGGGTTCTTGCTCCAGCTAGAGCTCTACCTGGCAACCCTCCACACGGCTCCTTCGGGCCGAGAGAGCGTCGTCGCCCTCGTCTGCTGCCTCTCTATGTGGAACAGGTGTGACTATTTATCATGTGTAACAATCAAACCTCCCTATTGGCTGTGTGTTCCACATTCTTAAGTAGAACCATAAGCTACAGTAGGTGAGTCACATGTTATTTGTTACAGCAGTTTCCACGGAAGAATACAGAGGAGTTTATGCAAATCAACCCTATCTGTTTTGACACATGAAGGAGGAGTCTCTGAAAACCTATTTAAAGCAGTCTGTCCTGACTCAGCTCAGCAGTCTCCAGTCTACCAACTGGTCTCTGAAATAACTATTTAAATCAGTCTGTCCTGACTCAGATCAACAGTCTCCAGTCTACCAACTGGTCTCTGTTATAACTATTTAAATCAGTCTGTCCTGACTCAGCTCAGCAGTCTCCAGTCTACCAACTGGTCTCTGTAACTTCATCTTTGTCTCTGTGGTGTACAGTCTTCAGGTGATGATGGGGGTATTGAATCATCTCTCTACTCTACTCCTTCTCTCTCTCCTTCCTCCTGCTTTCTCTCATGTAGTGAAGAAGTTCAGTGATGTTCCAGAGTGCACAGAGTTTTTCCTGGGGGGGACAACTCCAAATCTCCCAGGTATTTTGGTTGGTGGGACAGTCAAGGACCAGAACCGCTACAAGCCGATCTGCCAGTTGTTTGAATACACGAAGAAAAATGTTGTTTACAAGACCTACATGTTTGCAACTCTCTACGACACGACCAACAGGATCCCTGTGTTCTCAGCCTACACCTTCACTGGGGTTGGATCGAGCGAGAAAAGACCAGATAAATGGATGATTGAACCTCAGGTAATTTAAACATATTTTCAAATCGACATTTAATGCCAAAGTTGAACAATAACCTTCAATTGTCTGTCTAGCAAGATGACATGTCTGTATCGATCCTTAAAGGGATAGTTTCCTAAATAAAAAACAGATAACATATTTACATTAGTATTCAGACCCTGGTTTTGCTTTATCATTATGTGGTATTGTGTGTAGATTGATGAGGGAAAAAACTATTTAATACATTTTAGAATAAGTCTGTAACGTAACAAAATGTGGAAAAAGGCAAAGGGTCTGAATACTTTCAGCGGTTTGACAGTGTAATGTACAGGTCTGATGTACAGGTCTGATGTACAGGTCAGTCCAGTATAACTGCATGATTAATGAACGAATTATGAACATTGTTCCTACAGCTGGACGGAGGAATTGACACAGTTATGAGTCTGGAGACACAAGAAGTCACTTACACACACCAGGCTGTCAATCAGGATTATGATAAAGATGGTAAAAACAAGAAGGTGAACATAGGTCACATTTTTCCAAAATCTTTTGCTCACCAACCTGTTAATCAGAACTCCACCTTTACCCTGACAAACTCTGTTCCTCAAGTAAAGACATTTAATGAAGGTAGCTGGGGAACGATGGAGTGTAAGGTTAGAAAGATTCTCCTGAAGCAGTGTCTAGATAATAACGTTATCAAGGCCTATGTGGTGACTGGAGCGGTGCCCAGTAAGAGCAACACACTGAACAACCGAGTGAACATCCCAGATATCATGTGGACAGCCTACTGCTGTTTGAACAAGAAGAACAAGTGGATGGCTGAAGCACACTGGGGGGAGAACAAAGAGGAACCGAACAAACAAGTATTGAACCCCCATACCTTGGCAGAGCTGTATGACATGTTGAAGCAGCATTACCCAGGTGATGTCCAGGTTTTCCCAGAGAAGTGTCTAAGAGGTTCTTCTCAGACAGAGAGAGAGAAGAGCAGAGAGAGGGAGGTAGGAAGTGGGGATATTAGCAGGAAAGGGTTAATGGAATGTGATGAGGATTGTAAATGTGTCTCTTTGTAGGTGACACAGATCATTCCCTGTCCCAGACTTTGGTCCAGCGACAACACAGACAACTATAAAATACATTCTTCCATGCGAGACCAGGGTTCAAGCCCTGAGTCAAATCTTTAAATTCTGTACTTACTTCTACTTTCACTTCTATGTCTATAAATCACATGAAAGGGAATGGAATTCTGTAGAAAATAAAGTTTAATTGATTTATGATATAAAGACATGATTGTTGTTAATGCATGGGCCAACAGTTTGTCAGGTTCTGACTGCCTTGTGACTGTTACCATAGAGATACTATTATATGTTCTGAATGTAATTCTATCACTGTTACCATAGAGATACTATTATATGTTCTGAATGTAATTCTATCACTGTTACCATAGAGATACTATTATATGTTCTGAATGTAATTCTATCACTGTTACCATGGAGATACTATTATATGTTCTGAATGTAATTCTATCACTGTTACCATAGAGATACTATTATATGTTCTGAATGTAGTTCTATCACTGTATGTATCCATCTTCTTCCCATCTGAAGGAATAAACATCTATAATGAATGAAGCCTGTGAGAGTCTGGTGTTTTGAAGGAATTAAACAATTATACTTCTGTATACTTCTGGTCCTTCTTTGGACACTGTGTTAACTAACCTCCAGACGAGCTTCAATGCCATACAACTCTCCTTCCGTGGCCTCCAACTGCTCTTAAATGCAAGTAAAACTACATTTATGCTCTTCAACCATTACTCTGGACGGCTCTGACTTAGAATATGTGGACAACTACAAATACCTGGGTGTCTGGTTAGACTGTAAACTCTCCTTCCAGACTCACATTAAACATCTCCAATCCAAAATTAAATCTAGAATCGGCTTCCTATTTCGCAACAAAGCATCCTTTACTCATGCTGCCAAACATACCCTCGTAAAACTGACCATCCTACCGATCCTCGACTTCGGCAATGTCATCTATAAAATAGCCTCCAACACTTTACTCAACAAATTGGATGCAGTCTATCACAGTGCCATCCGTTTTCCGTTTACAATAATACACTATAGATGGGCTATATGATCCACTATGTTACAATTATACACCATAGATGGGTGGCCAAATTGGCACAGATTTTCAAAAGGATTTTAAATGCATTTAATGGGGTTCCAGGGCTCTATTACCGGGTAGGGAGAACCCCACTACCAGACCAAGTCACTGGAGGGAGCCCTTGGTCAATTTATAAGGTTCTGATTTTTTTCCAAACTTCTCAGAAATTGCATTATGTTCAACTTTTGCCCCAGAGATGGGGGAAGCCCCTAGTCATTTTAGGAGGTTGTGAAAAAATGTTGAGAAAAACGACAGAGTCGGTTGTTTGGCTGTGCATCTGGTGATTGAATGGGTCACCAGGTCTATATTTTTTTTAGATACACACTGAGCTGTAGTCTAAAAGAGATACACACTGAGCTGTAGTCTAGAGATACACACTGAGCTGTAGTCTAGAGATACACACTGAGCTGTAGTCTAGAGATACACACTGAGCTGTAGTCTAGAGATACACACTGAGCTGTAGTCTAGAGATACACACTGAGCTGTAGTCTAAAAGAGATACACACTGAGCTGTAGTCTAGAGATACACACTGAGCTGTAGTCTAGAGATACACACTGAGCTGTAGTCTAGAGATACACACTGAGCTGTAGTCTAGAGATACACACTGAGCTGTAGTCTAGAGATACACACTGAGCTGTAGTCTAGAGATACACACTGAGCTGTAGTCTAAAAGAGATACACACTGAGCTGTAGTCTAGAGATACACACTGAGCTGTAGTCTAGAGATACACACTGAGCTGTAGTCTAGAGATACACACTGAGCTGTAGTCTAAAAGAGATACACACTGAGCTGTAGTCTAAAAGAGATACACACTGAGCTGTAGTCTAGAGATACACACTGAGCTGTAGTCTAGAGATACACACTGAGCTGTAGTCTAAAAGAGATACACACTGAGCTGTAGTCTAAAAGAGATACACACTGAGCTGTAGTCTAAAAGAGATACACACTGAACTGTAGTCTAAAAGAGATACACACTGAACTGTAGTCTAAAAGAGATACACACTGAGCTGTAGTCGAAAAGAGATACACACTGAGCTGTAGTCTAAAAGAGATACACACTGAGCTGTAGTCTAAAAGAGATACACACTGAGCTGTAGTCTAAAAGAGATACACACTGAGCTGTAGTCTAGAGATACACACTGAGCTGTAGTCTAAAAGAGATACAGACTGAGCTGTAGTCTAAAAGAGATACACACTGAGCTGTAGTCTAGAGATACACACTGAGCTGTAGTCTAGAGATACACACTGAGCTGTAGTCTAGAGATACACACTGAGCTGTAGTCTAGAGATACACACTGAGCTGTAGTCTAGAGATACACACTGAGCTGTAGTCTAAAAGAGATACACACTGAGCTGTAGTCTAAAAGAGATACACACTGAGCTGTAGTCTAAAAGAGATACACACTGAGCTGTAGTCTAAAAGAGATACACACTGAGCTGTAGTCTAAAAGAGATACACACTGAGCTGTAGTCTAAAAGAGATACACACTGAGCTGTAGTCTAGAGATACACACTGAGCTGTAGTCTAAAAGAGATACAAACTGAGCTGTAGTCTAGAGATACACACTGAGCTGTAGTCTAGAGACATACACTGAGCTGTAGTCTAGAGATACACACTGAGCTGTAGTCTAGAGATATACACTGAGCTGTAGTCTAGAGATACACACTGAGCTGCAGTCTAAAAGAGATACACACTGAGCTGCAGTCTAAAAGAGATACACACTGAGCTGTAGTCTAAAAGAGATACACACTGAGCTGTAGTCTAAAAGAGATACACACTGAGCTGTAGTCTAAAAGAGATACACACTGAGCTGTAGTCTAAAAGAGATACACACTGAGCTGTAGTCTAAAAGAGATACACACTGAGCTGTAGTCTAGAGATATACACTGAGCTGTAGTCTAGAGATACACACTGAGCTGTAGTCTAGAGATACACACTGAGCTGTAGTCTAGAGATACACACTGAGCTGTAGTCTAGAGATACACACTGAGCTGTAGTCTAGAGATACACACTGAGCTGTAGACTAAAAGAGATACACACTGAGCTGTAGTCTAAAAGAGATACACACTGAGCTGTAGTCTAGAGATACACACTGAGCTGTAGTCTAGAGATACACACTGAGCTGTAGTCTAGAGATACACACTGAGCTGTAGTCTAGAGATACACACTGAGCTGTAGTCTAAAAGAGATACACACTGAGCTGTAGTCTAAAAGAGATACACACTGAGCTGTAGTCTAGAGATACACACTGAGCTGTAGTCTAGAGATAAACACTGAGCTGTAGTCTAGAGATACACACTGAGCTGTAGTCTAAAAGAGATACACACTGAACTGTAGTCTAAAAGAGATACACACTGAGCTGTAGTCTAAAAGAGATACACACTGAGCTGTAGTCTAAAAGAGATACACACTGAGCTGTAGTCTAAAAGAGATACACACTGAGCTGTAGTCTAGAGATACACACTGAGCTGTAGTCTAAAAGAGATACACACTGAGCTGTAGTCTAAAAGAGATACACACTGAGCTGTAGTCTAGAGATACACACTGAGCTGTAGTCTAAAAGAGATACACACTGAGCTGTAGTCTAAAAGAGATACACACTGAGCTGTAGTCTAGAGATACACACTGAGCTGTAGTCTAGAGATACACACTGAGCTGTAGTCTAGAGATACACACTGAGCTGTAGTCTAAAAGAGATACACACTGAACTGTAGTCTAAAAGAGATACACACTGAGCTGTAGTCTAAAAGAGATACACACTGAGCTGTAGTCTAAAAGAGATACACACTGAGCTGTAGTCTAGAGATACACACTGAGCTGTAGTCTAAAAGAGATACACACTGAGCTGTAGTCTAAAAGAGATACACACTGAGCTGTAGTCTAGAGATACACACTGAGCTGTAGTCTAAAAGAGATACAGACTGAGCTGTAGTCTAAAAGAGATACACACTGAGCTGTAGTCTAGAGATACACACTGAGCTGTAGTCTAGAGATACACACTGAGCTGTAGTCTAGAGATACACACTGAGCTGTAGTCTAAAAGAGATACACACTGAGCTGTAGTCTAAAAGAGATACACACTGAGCTGTAGTCTAAAAGAGATACACACTGAACTGTAGTCTAAAAGAGATACACACTGAACTGTAGTCTAAAAGAGATACACACTGAACTGTAGTCTAAAAGAGATACACACTGAGCTGTAGTCTAAAAGAGATACACACTGAGCTGTAGTCTAAAAGAGATACACACTGAGCTGTAGTCTAAAAGAGATACACACTGAGCTGTAGTCTAAAAGAGATACACACTGAGCTGTAGTCTAGAGATACACACTGAGCTGTAGTCTAAAAGAGATACAGACTGAGCTGTAGTCTAAAAGAGATACACACTGAGCTGTAGTCTAGAGATACACACTGAGCTGTAGTCTAGAGATACACACTGAGCTGTAGTCTAGAGATACACACTGAGCTGTAGTCTAGAGATACACACTGAGCTGTAGTCTAGAGATACACACTGAGCTGTAGTCTAAAAGAGATACACACTGAGCTGTAGTCTAAAAGAGATACACACTGAGCTGTAGTCTAAAAGAGATACACACTGAGCTGTAGTCTAAAAGAGATACACACTGAGCTGTAGTCTAAAAGAGATACACACTGAGCTGTAGTCTAAAAGAGATACACACTGAGCTGTAGTCTAGAGATACACACTGAGCTGTAGTCTAAAAGAGATACAAACTGAGCTGTAGTCTAGAGATACACACTGAGCTGTAGTCTAGAGACATACACTGAGCTGTAGTCTAGAGATACACACTGAGCTGTAGTCTAGAGATATACACTGAGCTGTAGTCTAGAGATACACACTGAGCTGCAGTCTAAAAGAGATACACACTGAGCTGCAGTCTAAAAGAGATACACACTGAGCTGTAGTCTAAAAGAGATACACACTGAGCTGTAGTCTAAAAGAGATACACACTGAGCTGTAGTCTAAAAGAGATACACACTGAGCTGTAGTCTAAAAGAGATACACACTGAGCTGTAGTCTAAAAGAGATACACACTGAGCTGTAGTCTAGAGATATACACTGAGCTGTAGTCTAGAGATACACACTGAGCTGTAGTCTAGAGATATACACTGAGCTGTAGTCTAGAGATACACACTGAGCTGTAGTCTAGAGATACACACTGAGCTGTAGTCTAGAGATACACACTGAGCTGTAGTCTAGAGATACACACTGAGCTGTAGACTAAAAGAGATACACACTGAGCTGTAGTCTAAAAGAGATACACACTGAGCTGTAGTCTAGAGATACACACTGAGCTGTAGTCTAGAGATACACACTGAGCTGTAGTCTAGAGATACACACTGAGCTGTAGTCTAGAGATACACACTGAGCTGTAGTCTAGAGATACACACTGAGCTGTAGTCTAAAAGAGATACACACTGAGCTGTAGTCTAGAGATACACACTGAGCTGTAGTCTAGAGATACACACTGAGCTGTAGTCTAGAGATACACACTGAGCTGTAGTCTAGAGATACACACTGAGCTGTAGTCTAGAGATACACACTGAGCTGTAGTCTAAAAGAGATACACACTGAGCTGTAGTCTAGAGATACACACTGAGCTGTAGTCTAGAGATACACACTGAGCTGTAGTCTAGAGATACACACTGAGCTGTAGTCTAAAAGAGATACACACTGAGCTGTAGTCTAAAAGAGATACACACTGAGCTGTAGTCTAGAGATACACACTGAGCTGTAGTCTAGAGATACACACTGAGCTGTAGTCTAAAAGAGATACACACTGAGCTGTAGTCTAAAAGAGATACACACTGAGCTGTAGTCTAAAAGAGATACACACTGAGCTGTAGTCTAAAAGAGATACACGCTGAGCTGTAGTCTAGAGATACACACTGAGCTGTAGTCTAGAGATACACACTGAGCTGTAGTCTAAAAGAGATACACACTGAGCTGTAGTCTAGAGATACACACTGAGCTGTAGTCTAAAAGAGATACACACTGAGCTGTAGTCTAAAAGAGATACACACTGAGCTGTAGTCTAGAGATACACACTGAGCTGTAGTCTAAAAGAGATACACACTGAGCTGTAGTCTAGAGATACACACTGAGCTGTAGTCTAAAAGAGATACACACTGAGCTGTAGTCTAAAAGAGATACACACTGAGCTGTAGTCTAAAAGAGATACACACTGAGCTGTAGTCTAAAAGAGATACACACTGAGCTGTAGTCTAGAGATATACACTGAGCTGTAGTCTAGAGATACACACTGAGCTGTAGTCTAGAGATATACACTGAGCTGTAGTCTAGAGATACACACTGAGCTGTAGTCTAGAGATACACACTGAGCTGTAGTCTAGAGATACACACTGAGCTGTAGTCTAGTGATACACACTGAGCTGTAGTCTAGAGATACACACTGAGCTGTAGTCTAGAGATACACACTGAGCTGTAGTCTAGAGATACACACTGAGCTGTAGTCTAAAAGAGATACACACTGAGCTGTAGTCTAGAGATACACACTGAGCTGTAGTCTAGAGATACACACTGAGCTGTAGTCTAGAGATACACACTGAGCTGTAGTCTAGAGATACACACTGAGCTGTAGTCTAGAGATACACACTGAGCTGTAGTCTAGAGATACACACTGAGCTGTAGTCTAAAAGAGATACACACTGAGCTGTAGTCTAAAAGAGATACACACTGAGCTGTAGTCTAGAGATACACACTGAGCTGTAGTCTAGAGATACACACTGAGCTGTAGTCTAAAAGAGATACACACTGAGCTGTAGTCTAAAAGAGATACACACTGAGCTGTAGTCTAGAGATACACACTGAGCTGTAGTCTAAAGATACACACTGAGCTGTAGTCTAAAAGAGATACACACTGAGCTGTAGTCTAAAAGAGATACACACTGAGCTGTAGTCTAAAAGAGATACACACTGAGCTGTAGTCTAAAAGAGATACACACTGAGCTGTAGTCTAAAAGAGATACACACTGAGCTGTAGTCTAAAAGAGATACACACTGAGCTGTAGTCTAGAGATACACACTGAGCTGTAGTCTAGAGATACACACTGAGCTGTAGTCTAAAAGAGATACACACTGAGCTGTAGTCTAGAGATACACACTGAGCTGTAGTCTAAAAGAGATACACACTGAGCTGTAGTCTAGAGATACACACTGAGCTGTAGTCTAAAAGAGATACACACTGAGCTGTAGTCTAGAGATACACACTGAGCTGTAGTCTAAAAGAGATACACACTGAGCTGTAGTCTAGAGATACACACTGAGCTGTAGTCTAAAAGAGATACACACTGAGCTGTAGTCTAAAAGAGATACACACTGAGCTGTAGTCTAAAAGAGATACACACTGAGCTGTAGTCTAAAAGAGATACAGACTGAGCTGTACTCTAGAGATACAGACTGAGCTGTAGTCTAGAGATACACACTGAGCTGTAGTCTAAAAGAGATACACACTGAGCTGTAGTCTAGAGATACACACTGAGCTGTAGTCTAGAGATACACACTGAGCTGTAGTCTAGAGATACACACTGAGCTGTAGTCTAGAGATACACACTGAGCTGTAGTCTAGAGATACACACTGAGCTGTAGTCTAGAGATACAGACTGAGCTGTAGTCTAGAGATACAGACTGAGCTGTAGTCTAAAAGAGATACACACTGAGCTGTAGTCTAAAAGAGATACACACTGAGCTGTAGTCTAGAGATACACACTGAGCTGTAGTCTAAAAGAGATACACACTGAGCTGTAGTCTAAAAGAGATACACACTGAGCTGTAGTCTAAGAGAGATACACACTGAGCTGTAGTCTAAAAGAGATACACACTGAGCTGTAGTCTAAAAGAGATACACACTGAGCTGTAGTCTAAAAGAGATACACACTGAGCTGTAGTCTAAAAGAGATACACACTGAGCTGTAGTCTAGAGATACACACTGAGCTGTAGTCTAAAAGAGATATACACTGAGCTGTAGTCTAAAAGAGATACACACTGAGCTGTAGTCTAAAAGAGATACACACTGAGCTGTAGTCTAAAAGAGATACACACTGAGCTGTAGTCTAAAAGAGATACACACTGAGCTGTAGTCTAAGGGCTCCATTACCGGGTAGGGAACTGTTACCATAGAGATACTATTATATGTTCTGAATGTAATTCTATCACTGTTACCATAGAGATACTATTATATGTTCTGAATGTAATTCTATCACTGTTACCATAGAGATACTATTATATGTTCTGAATGTAATTCTATCACTGTTACCATAGAGATACTATTATATGTTCTGAATGTAATTCTATCACTGTTACCATAGAGATACTATTATATGTTCTGAATGTAATTATATCACTGTATGTATCCATCTTCTTCCCATCTGAAGGAATAAACATCTATAATGAATGAAGCCTGTGAGAGTCTGGTGTTTTGTTCTCATGCTGTTTAAATGTAACCAAGTGACTCCAAAATGTTCCAATTCAACATTAAACCACATTATTTGAGCTAAAAATATAAATGATTGAAAGCACTATTTTAGTTGTCAGTTATTCATTCAAACTTTGCCTTAACTATGTGTCCAACCAGTCCAGCATACCAGCTAGCTACCATGTCTCTAAACATACCTGGAGCTGGTCAAGAAGCTACCATGTCTCTAAACATACCTGGAGCTGGTCAAGAAGCTACCATGTCTCTAAACATACCTGGAGCTGGTCAAGAAGCTACCATGTCTCTAAACATACCTGGAGCTGGTCAAGAAGCTACCATGTCTCTAAACATACCTGGAGCTGGTCAAGAAGCTACCATGTCTCTAAACATACCTGGAGCTGGTCAAGAAGCTACCATGTCTCTAAACATACCTGGAGCTGGTCAAGAAGATACCATGTCTCTAAACATACCTGGAGCTGGTCAAGAAGCTACCATGTCTCTAAAAATACCTGGAGCTGGTCAAGAAGCTACCATGTCTCTAAACATACCTGGAGCTGGTCAAGAAGCTACCATGTCTCTAAACATACCTGGAGCTGGTCAAGAAGCTACCATGTCTCTAAACATACCTGGAGCTGGTCAAGAAGCTACCATGTCTCTAAACATACCTGGAGCTGGTCAAGAAGCTACCATGTCTCTAAACATACCTGGAGCTGGTCAAGAAGCTACCATGTCTCTAAACATACCTGGAGCTGGTCAAGAAGCTACCATGTCTCTAAACATACCTGGAGCTGGTCAAGAAGCTACCATGTCTCTAAACATACCTGGAGCTGGTCAAGAAGCTACCATGTCTCTAAACATAACTGGAGCTGGTCAAGAAGCTACCATGTCTCTAAACATACCTGGAGCTGGTCAAGAAGCTACCATGTCTCAAAACATACCTGGAGCTGGTCAAGAAGCTACCATGTCTCTAAACATACCTGGAGCTGGTCAAGAAGCTACCATGTCTCAAAACATACCTGGAGCTGGTCAAGAAGCTACCATGTCTCAAAACATACCTGGAGCTGGTCAAGAAGCTACCATGTCTCTAAACATACCTGGAGCTGGTCAAGAAGCTACCATGTCTCAAAACACACCTGGAGCTGGTCAAGAAGCTACCATGTCTCTAAACATACCTGGAGCTGGTCAAGAAGCTACCATGTCTCAAAACATACCTGGAGCTGGTCAAGAAGCTACCATGTCTCTAAACATACCTGGAGCTGGTCAAGAAGCTACCATGTCTCTAAACATACCTGGAGCTGGTCAAGAAGCTACCATGTCTCTAAACATACCTGGAGCTGGTCAAGAAGCTACCATGTCTCAAAACATACCTGGAACTGGTCAAGAAGCTACCATGTCTCAAAACATACCTGGAGCTGGTCAAGAAGCTACCATGTCTCAAAACATACCTGGAGCTGGTCAAGAAGGATTTTCAAACAGTGTTCTAGAATCATCAAAATCCAGGCTGCATCACATCCTGCCGTGATTGGGAGTCCCACAGGGTGGCGCACAATTGGCCCAGCATCGTCCAGGTTTGGCCGGGGTAGGCCGTCATTGTAAATAAGAATTTGTTCTTTACTGACTTGCCTAGTTAAGTAAAGGTTAAATAAAAAAAATTAAAAAGGATTTTCAAGCAGTGTTGTAGAATCATCTCACCAGCAGGTGGCAGCCTTGTTCCAGTTATCAAACCTCCAATCCATGACCTCTGTGAACAGGACAGGTTTCAATTGATTGATTGATTGATAAATATATTTCCAATTAGTCTCCATCATCTGTGTTTTAGATCTATTATCCATATCATTGATAATTAGCATATTTGCATTCAGTTATGCTAAACCAGCAGACTAAAAACAGATTGTCAGAATTTTCATCCCTCTTTCAGCCACACTTGAACCTGGAAATGTTCCCCTTTTGTCCAAGTCCACAAACAATAAATACTATTATTTCTCATCAAAATGTCACTGGTTGAGCTGCTGTAAAAATAATTACCAAATGTTTCCCTGCATTCAGTGGAAGGCAACTGAAGGGGCGGCAGGTAGCCTAGTGGTTAGAGTGCTGGACTAGAAACCAAAAGGTTGCAAGATTGAATCTCTCAACTGACAGTGTAAAAATGTGTCATTCTGCTCCTGGACTAGGTGGTTAACCCGCTGTTCCTAGGCCGTCATTGAAAATAAGAATTTGTTCTTAACTGACTTGCCTAGTTAAATAAAGGTAAAATAAAAAGACACACCTGACGCTGAGGTAAGAGAGACAGACTGACATGACGCTGAGGTAAGAGAGACAGACTGACCTGACGCTGAGGTAAGAGAGACAGACTGACCTGACGCTGAGGTCAGAGAGACAGACTGACCTGACGCTGAGGTAAGAGAGACAGACTGACCTGACGCTGAGGTAAGAGAGACAGACTGACCTGACGCTGAGGTAAGAGAGACAGACTGACCTGACGCTGAGGTAAGAGAGACAGACTGACCTGACGCTGAGGTAAGAGAGACAGACTGACCTGACGCTGAGGTAAGAGAGACAGACTGACCTGACGCTGAGGTAAGAGAGAGAGAGACTGACCTGACGCTGAGGTAAGACAGACAGACTGACCTGACGCTGAGGTAAGACAGACAGACTGACCTGACGCTGAGGTAAGAGAGACAGACTGACCTGACGCTGAGGTAAGACAGACAGACTGACCTGACGCTGAGGTAAGAGAGACAGACTGACCTGACACTGAGGTAAGAGAGACAGACTGACCTGACGCTGAGGTAAGAGAGACAGACTGACCTGACGCTGAGGTAAGAGAGACAGACTGACCTGACACTGAGGTAAGAGAGACAGACTGACCTGACGCTGAGGTAAGACAGACAGACTGACCTGACGCTGAGGTAAGAGAGACAGACTGACCTGACACTGAGGTAAGACAGACAGACTGACCTGACGCTGAGGTAAGACAGACAGACTGACCTGACGCTGAGGTAAGAGAGACAGACTGACCTGACACTGAGGTAAGAGAGACAGACTGACCTGACGCTGAGGTAAGACAGACAGACTGACCTGACGCTGAGGTAAGAGAGACAGACTGACCTGACGCTGAGGTAAGAGAGACAGACTGACCTGACGCTGAGGTAAGAGAGACAGACTGACCTGACGCTGAGGCAAGAGAGACAGACTGACCTGACGCTGAGGCAAGAGAGACAGACTGACCTGACGCTGAGGTAAGACAGACAGACTGACCTGACGCTGAGGCAAGAGATACAGACTGACCTGACGCTGAGGCAAGAGAGACAGACTGACCTGACGCTGAGGTAAGAGAGACAGACTGACCTGACGCTGAGGTAAGAGAGACAGACTGACCTGACGCTGAGGTAAGAGAGACAGACTGACCTGACGCTGAGGTTAGAGAGACAGACTGACCTGACGCTGAGGTAAGAGAGACAGACTGACCTGACGCTGAGGTAAGAGAGACAGACTGACCTGACGCTGAGGTTAGAGAGACAGACTGACCTGACGCTGAGGTAAGAGAGACAGACTGACCTGACGCTGAGGTTAGAGAGACAGACTGACCTGACGCTGAGGTAAGAGAGACAGACTGACCTGACGCTGAGGTAAGAGAGACAGACTGACCTGACGCTGAGGTAAGAGAGACAGACTGACCTGACGCTGAGGTAAGAGAGACAGACTGACCTGACGCTGAGGTAAGAGAGACAGACTGACCTGACGCTGAGGTTAGAGAGACAGACTGACCTGACGCTGAGGTAAGAGAGACAGACTGACCTGACGCTGAGGTCAGAGAGACAGACTGACCTGACGCTGAGGTTAGAGAGACAGACTGACCTGACGCTGAGGTTAGAGAGACAGACTGACCTGACGCTGAGGTAAGAGAGACAGACTGACCTGACGCTGAGGTAAGAGAGACAGACTGACCTGACGCTGAGGTAAGAGAGACAGACTGACCTGACGCTGAGGTAAGAGAGACAGACTGACCTGACGCTGAGGTAAGAGAGACAGACTGACCTGACGCTGAGGTTAGAGAGACAGACTGACCTGACGCTGAGGTTAGAGAGACAGACTGACCTGACGCTGAGGTAAGAGAGACAGACTGACCTGACGCTGAGGTAAGAGAGACAGACTGACCTGACGCTGAGGTAAGAGAGACAGACTGACCTGACGCTGAGGTAAGAGAGACAGACTGACCTGACGCTGAGGTTAGAGAGACAGACTGACCTGACGCTGAGGTAAGAGAGACAGACTGACCTGACGCTGAGGTTAGAGAGACAGACTGACCTGACGCTGAGGTAAGAGAGACAGACTGACCTGACGCTGAGGTAAGAGAGACAGACTGACCTGACGCTGAGGTTAGAGAGACAGACTGACCTGACGCTGAGGTTAGAGAGACAGACTGACCTGACGCTGAGGCAAGAGAGACAGACTGACCTGACGCTGAGGCAAGAGAGACAGACTGACCTGACGCTGAGGTAAGAGAGACAGACTGACCTGACGCTGAGGTAAGAGAGACAGACTGACCTGACGCTGAGGTAAGAGAGACAGACTGACCTGACGCTGAGGTAAGAGAGACAGACTGACCTGACGCTGAGGTAAGAGAGACAGACTGACCTGACGCTGAGGTAAGAGAGACAGACTGACCTGACGCTGAGGTAAGAGAGACAGACTGACCTGACGCTGAGGTAAGAGAGACAGACTGACCTGACGCTGAGGTAAGAGAGACAGACTGACCTGACGCTGAGGTAAGAGAGACAGACTGACCTGACGCTGAGGTAAGAGAGACAGACTGACCTGACGCTGAGGTCAGAGAGACAGACTGACCTGACGCTGAGGTTAGAGAGACAGACTGACCTGACGCTGAGGTTAGAGAGACAGACTGACCTGACGCTGAGGTAAGAGAGACAGACTGACCTGACGCTGAGGTAAGAGAGACAGACTGACCTGACGCTGAGGTAAGAGAGACAGACTGACCTGACGCTGAGGTAAGAGAGACAGACTGACCTGACGCTGAGGTTAGAGAGACAGACTGACCTGACGCTGAGGTTAGAGAGACAGACTGACCTGACGCTGAGGTAAGAGAGACAGACTGACCTGACGCTGAGGTAAGAGAGACAGACTGACCTGACGCTGAGGTAAGAGAGACAGACTGACCTGACGCTGAGGTTAGAGAGACAGACTGACCTGACGCTGAGGTTAGAGAGACAGACTGACCTGACGCTGAGGTAAGAGAGACAGACTGACCTGACGCTGAGGTAAGAGAGACAGACTGACCTGACGCTGAGGTTAGAGAGACAGACTGACCTGACGCTGAGGTTAGAGAGACAGACTGACCTGACGCTGAGGCAAGAGAGACAGACTGACCTGACGCTGAGGCAAGAGAGACAGACTGACCTGACGCTGAGGTAAGAGAGACAGACTGACCTGACGCTGAGGTAAGAGAGACAGACTGACCTGACGCTGAGGTAAGAGAGACAGACTGACCTGACGCTGAGGTAAGAGAGACAGACTGACCTGACGCTGAGGTTAGAGAGACAGACTGACCTGACGCTGAGGTAAGAGAGACAGACTGACCTGACGCTGAGGTAAGAGAGACAGACTGACCTGACGCTGAGGTAAGAGAGACAGACTGACCTGACGCTGAGGTAAGAGAGACAGACTGACCTGACGCTGAGGTAAGAGAGACAGACTGACCTGACGCTGAGGCAAGAGAGACAGACTGACCTGACGCTGAGGCAAGAGAGACAGACTGACCTGACGCTGAGGTAAGACAGACAGACTGACCTGACGCTGAGGCAAGAGATACAGACTGACCTGACGCTGAGGCAAGAGAGACAGACTGACCTGACGCTGAGGTAAGAGAGACAGACTGACCTGACGCTGAGGTAAGAGAGACAGACTGACCTGACGCTGAGGTAAGAGAGACAGACTGACCTGACGCTGAGGTAAGAGAGACAGACTGACCTGACGCTGAGGTAAGAGAGACAGACTGACCTGACGCTGAGGTTAGAGAGACAGACTGACCTGACGCTGAGGCAAGAGAGACAGACTGACCATACCAACTACCACATCATTCCGTCCAGCATAACAGCTACCATGTCTAAAAATATACCTCTCACTCCATCACTCCCTCTATCACTGCTCTCTCCCTCTCATCTCTCTCTCATCTCTCTCCCTCCTCTCATCTCTCTCCCTCCTCTCATCTCTCTCATCTCTCTCTCATCTCTCTCCCTCCTCTCTCATCTCTCCCTCATCTCTCCCTCCTCTCTCATCTCTCTCTCATCTCTCTCCCTCCTCTCTCATCTCTCCCTCATCTCTCCCTCATCTCTCCCTCCTCTCTCATCTCTCCCTCCTCTCTCATCTCTCCCTCCTCTCTCATCTCTCCCTCCTCTCTCATCTCTCCCTCCTCTCTCATCTCTCCCTCCTCTCTCATCTCTCCCTCCTCTCTCATCTCTCCCTGTGTTAAAGTAGTGTTCAACACTCATCTCACCAGCAGGTGGCAGCCTTGTTTCAGTTTTCAGACTTCCACTCCATGAGCTCTGTGAACAGAGGATGGGTTTCAATTGATTGATTGATATATATATATATAAATAAAATACATATTTTGTTTTTGGATTAATTTACCTCTGCCTAGATTCCTAGATTGCCTAGATTGATACCAGGCAGGATGGACGCCAAATCCTGACTCTGCCATCAGCATGACGCAACATGAACCAGGATTTGTCGGACCAGGCAATGTTTTTCCACTCCTCAAATGTCCAGTGTTGGTGATCGTGTCCCACTGGAGCAGCTTCTTCTTGTTTTAAGCTGATTGGAACCCGGTTTGGTCGTCTGCTACAAACCCATCTGTGATGAAGACCGACGAGTTGTGTGTTCCAAGATGTCGTTCTACACACCACTGTTGTACTGCAGGGTTATTTGCCTGTTTGTGGCACGCCTGTTAGCTTGCAGGATTCTTGGCATTCTCCTTGGACCTCTCTCATCAAGCTGTTCTCCAGCACAGGACTGCTGCTGACCTGATGTTTTCTGTTTGTAGCACCGTTCTCGGCAAACCCTAGACACTGGCGTGCATGAAAAGCCGCCCGTTTCTGAGATACTGGAACCGTTGCACCTGGCACCGACAATCACACCACGCTCTACGTCACTTAGGCAACTCGTTTTGATCCTTCTAATGTTCAACTGAACAGTAACTGAATGTCTCGATGCCTGTCTGCCTGCTTTATATGGCAAGCCACGGCCACGTGACTCACTGTCTGTAGGAGCAACCCGGGTCAACATCTTCTGGTCTCTCTCTGCTTGACACAGAGGTTAGCTCACTCCTTCATACTGTTAACACTTCAAGGGTAGTTTGTGACACGGTATACTACGAGTCAGTGAAGGCCAATGAAAACCAGTAACACTTCTATTTGGTTCCACTAGTTAATAAAACCAGCATCTCTTTTGGTTCCACTAGTTAATGAAAACCAGCATCACCTTTGGTTCCACTAGTTACTAAAAACCAGCATCTCTTTTGGTTCCACTAGTTAATGAAAACCAGCATCTATTTTGGTTCCACTAGTTAATGAAAACCGGCATCTCTTTTGGTTCCACTAGTTAATGAAAACCAGCATCTATTTTGGTTCCACTAGTTAATGAAAACCAGCATCTATTTTGGTTCCACTAGTTAATGAAAACCAGCATCTATTTTGGTTCCACTAGTTAATCAAAACCAGCATCGCTTTTGGTTCCACTAGTTAATGAAAACCAGCATCTGTTTTGGTTCCACTAGTTAATAAAACCAGCATCACTTTTGGTTCCACTAGTTAATAAAAACCAGCATCTCTTTTGGTTCCACTAGTTAATGAAAACCAGCATCTATTTTGGTTCCACTAGGTAATGAAAACCGGCATCTCTTTTGGTTCCACTAGTTAATAAAAAACAGCATCTCTTTTGGTTCCACTAGTTAATGAAAACCAGCATCTCTTTTGGTTCCACTAGTTAATGAAAACCAGCATCTCTTTTTGTTCCACTAGTTAATGAAAACCAGCATCTCTTTTTGTTCCACGAGTTAATGAAAACCAGCATCTCTTTTGGTTCCACTAGTTAATAAAACCAGCATCTCTTTTGGTTCCACTAGTTAATGAAAACCAGCATCTCGTTTGGTTCCACTAGTTAATAAAACCAGCATCTCTTTTGGTTCCACTAGTTAATAAAACCAGCATCTCTTTTGGTTCCACAAGTTAATAAAACCAGCATCACTTTTGGTTCCGCTAGTTAATAAAACCAGCATCTCTTTTGGTTCCACTAGTTAATAAAACCAGCATCTCTTTTGGTTCCACTAGTTAATAAAACCAGCATCTCTTTTGGTTCCACTAGTTAATGAAAACCAGCATCTCTTTTGGTTCCACTAGTTAATGAAAACCAGCATCTATTTTGGTTCCACTAGTTAATGAAAACCAGCATCTATTTTGGTTCCACTAGTTAATGAAAACCAGCATCTTGTTTGGTTCCACTAGTTAATAAAACCAGCATCTCTTTTGGTTCCACTAGTTAATGAAAACCAGCATCTCTTTTGGTTCCACTAGTTAATGAAAACCAGCATCTATTTTGGTTCCACTAGTTAATGAAAACCAGTATCTCTTTTGGTTCCACTAGTTAATAAAACCAGCATCTCTTTTGGTTCCACTAGTTAATAAAACCAGCATCTCTTTTGGTTCCACTAGTTAATGAAACCAGCATCTCTTTTGGTTCCACTAGTTAATGAAAACCAGCATCTATTTTGGTTCCACTAGTTAATGAAAACCAGCATCTATTTTGGTTCCACTAGTTAATGAAAACCAGCATCTATTTTGGTTCCACTAGTTAATAAAAACCAGCATCATTTTTGGTTCCACTAGTTAATGAAAACCAGCATCTGTTTTGGTTCCACTAGTTAATAAAACCAGCATCACTTTTGGTTCCACTAGTTAATAAAAACCAGCATCTCTTTTGGTTCCACTAGTTAATGAAAACCAGCATTTATTTTGGTTCCACTAGTTAATGAAAACCGGCATCTCTTTTGGTTCCACTAGTTAATAAATACCAGCATCTCTTTTGGTTCCACTAGTTAATGAAAACCAGCATCTCTTTTTGTTCCACTAGTTAATGAAAACCAGCATCTCTTTTTGTTCCACTAGTTAATGAAAACCAGCATCTCTTTTGGTTCCACTAGTTAATAAAACCAGCATCTCTTTTGGTTCCACTAGTTAATGAAAACCAGCATCTTGTTTGGTTCCACTAGTTAATAAAACCAGCATCTCTTTTGGTTCCACTAGTTAATAAAACCAGCATCTCTTTTGGTTCCACTAGTTAATGAAAACCAGCATCTCTTTTGGTTCCACTAGTTAATAAAACCAGCATCTCTTTTGGTTCCACTAGTTAATAAAACCAGCATCTCTTTTGGTTCCACTAGTTAATGAAAACCAGCATCTATTTTGGTTCCACTAGTTAATGAAGACCAGCATCTATTTTGGTTCCACTAGTTAATGAAAACCAGCATCTCTTTTGGTTCCACTAGTTAATAAAACCAGCATCTCTTTTGGTTCCACTAGTTAATAAAACCAGCATCTATTTTGGTTCCACTAGTTAATGAAAACCAGCATCTATTTTGGTTCCACTAGTTAATAAAAACCAGCATCACTTTTGGTTCCACTAGTTAATGAAAACCAGCATCTGTTTTGGTTCCACTAGTTAATAAAACCAGCATCACTTTTGGTTCCACTAGTTAATAAAAACCAGCATCTCTTTTGGTTCCACTAGTTAATGAAAACCAGCATTTATTTTGGTTCCACTAGTTAATGAAAACCGGCATCTCTTTTGGTTCCACTAGTTAATAAATACCAGCATCTCTTTTGGTTCCACTAGTTAATGAAAACCAGCATCTCTTTTTGTTCCACTAGTTAATGAAAACCAGCATCTCTTTTTGTTCCACTAGTTAATGAAAACCAGCATCTCTTTTGGTTCCACTAGTTAATGAAAACCAGCATCTTGTTTGGTTCCACTAGTTAATAAAACCAGCATCTCTTTTGGTTCCACTAGTTAATAAAACCAGCATCTCTTTTGGTTCCACTAGTTAATAAAACCAGCATCTCTTTTGGTTCCACTAGTTAATGAAAACCAGCATCTCTTTTGGTTCCACTAGTTAATAAAACCAGCATCTCTTTTGGTTCCACTAGTTAATGAAAACCAGCATCTCTTTTGGTTCCACTAGTTAATGAAAACCAGCATCTCTTTTGGTTCCACTAGTTAATGAAAACCAGCATCTATTTTGGTTCCACTAGTTAATGAAAACCAGCATCTCTTTTGGTTCCACTAGTTAATGAAAACCAGCATCTATTTTGGTTCCACTAGTTAATGAAAGGGAGACAGATTCCACCCTGAGACAATACTATATTACAGGGAGACAGATTCCACCCTGAGACAATACTATATTACAGGGAGACAGATTCCACCCTGAGACAATACTCTATTACAGGGAAACAGATTCCACCCTGAGACAATACTATATTACAGGGATACAGATTCCACCCTGAGACAATACTATATTACAGGGAGACAGATTCCACCCTGAGACAATACTCTATTACAGGGAGACAGATTCCACCCTGAGACAATACTATATTACAGGGAGACAGATTCCACCCTGAGACAATACTATATTACAGGGAAACAGATTCCACCCTGAGACAATACTCTATTACAGGGATACAGATTCCACCCTGAGACAATACTATATTACAGGGAGACAGATTCCACCCTGAGACAATACTCTATTACAGGGAGACAGATTCCACCCTGAGACAATACTCTATCACAGGGAGACAGATTCCACCCTGAGACAATACTCTATTACAGGGAGACAGATTCCACCCTGAAACAATACTCTATTACAGGGAGACAGATTCCACCCTGAGACAATACTATATTACAGGGAGACAGATTCCACCCTGAGACAATACTATATTACAGGGAGACAGATTCCACCCTGAGACAATACTATATTACAGGGAGACAGATTCCCCCCTGAGACAATACTCTATTACAGGGAGACAGATTCCACCCTGAGACAATACTCTATTACAGGGAGACAGATTCCACCCTGAGGCAATACTATATTACAGGGAGACAGATTCCACCCTGAGACAATACTATATTACAGGGAGACAGATTCCACCCTGAGACAATACTATATTACAGGGAGACAGATTCCACCCTGAGACAATACTATATTACAGGGAGACAGATTCCACCCTGAGACAATACTCTATTACAGGGAGACAGATTCCCCCCTGAGACATTAAACAGAGAACTTCCAAGAAGCCAGTGTTTCAGACTGCGTGGTATATGTCTCTCCACAGAGGACTCTGTAGAAACAGCAGCTGAGATGTGCAATGTGTTTCTAAGAGGCTCCTCTCCACAATATGTTTCTAAGAGGCTCCTCTCCACAATATGTTTCTAAGAGGCTCCTCTCCACAATGTGTTTCTAAGAGGCTCCTCTCCACAATATGTTTCTAAGAGGCTCCTCTCCACAATGTGTTTCTAAGAGGCTCCTCTCCACAATGTGTTTCTAAGAGGCTCCTCTCCACAATATGTTTCTAAGAGGCTCCTCTCCACAATGTGTTTCTAAGAGGCTCCTCTCCACAATGTGTTTCTAAGAGGCTCCTCTCCACAATATGTTTCTAAGAGGCTCCTCTCCACAATGTGTTTCTAAGAGGCTCCTCTCCACAATATGCTTCTAAGAGGCTCCTCTCCACAATATGTTTCTAAGAGGCTCCTCTCCACAATATGTTTCTAAGAGGCCCCTCTCCACAATATGTTTCTAAGAGGCTCCTCTCCACAATATGTTTCTAAGAGGCTCCTCTCCACAATGTGTGGATGAAGCTCTTAATGTGGCATTAGGGGAAACACCAGATGAACTGCTACAACAAAGAGCCACTAGAGCTAAAGACCTCTGTAATGTTCACCACCACATAGTAGCCAGATTGTTTTGGGGGGGGGGGAGGCCTAGAAAAATGTGGATAGGCATTTTGGGGCCTGAGATCAAACCTACCCGTGGCCGCTGACACCACATAGACTTTGAACTCGCACAAAGAGGGAGATGCTGTCAAGAACCATTGTCATGTTTTATCATCGGACCCTGCTTTGCCAGCTGAATTTAAGAACCCACCCGTATTGTATATAGGAGACGTCGCTTAAATTGAAGAACCCACCCGTATTGTATATAGGAGAGGTCGGGTAAATTTAAGAACCCACCCGTATTGTATATAGGAGAGATCGCAATTTACGCGACAAATTGGTCCATGCCAAACTTCCAGCCACAAAAGAAAACTAGCCAGGCTCTTTTACGCCCTCTTCTGATTGGTAGCTATAAATGCAGATGCTGAGCCCAGTGCAACAATATGATGAAGTGTGAACGTTTCTGCCTCCCACATACAGGAGAACGGTTCCAAATAAATGACATTATTACGTGCTCCACCACCCATGTTATCTACATGATTAAATGTCCATGTGGGTTGTGTTATGTAGGTAAACACCACCCATGTTATCTACATGATTAAATGTCCATGTGGGTTGTGTTATGTAGGTAAACACCACCCATGTTATCTACGTGATTAAATGTCCATGTGGGTTGTGTTATGGAGGTAAACACCACCCATGTTATCTACATGATTAAATGTCCATGTGGGCTGTGTTATGGAGGTAAACACCACCCATGTTATCTACATGATTAAATGTCCATGTGGGTTGTGTTATATTAGGTAAACACCACCCATGTTATGGACTACTCTGACATTTCTTCTTGAACGGAACCCAATGATTTATGAAAACTTACTTGATGTCCTCATTGTGGGTTTACAGACGTGTTCAGGGCCAGCCCTCCCATTAGACCGTCGCCTGTGACAGCACTTGAATTTGAGACAATATTTTGACAATTGTCTGTCGCCCTCCGTCGCCCCTGTTCGGTCACTACACCGCCCGCGGCGCCGCTGTTCGGTCACTACACCGCCCTCCGTCGCCCCTGTTCGGTCACTACACCGCCCTCCGTCGCCCCTTTTCGGTCACTACACCGCCCTCCGTCGCCCCTGTTCGGTCACTACACCGCCCTCCGTCGCCCCTTTTCGGTCACTACACCGCCCTCCGGTGCCCCTGTTCGGTCACTACACCGCCCTCCGGTGCCCCTTTTCGGTCACTACACCGCCCTCCGTCGCCCCTGTTCGGTCACTACACCGCCCTCCGGTGCCCCTGTTCAGTCACTACACCGCCCTCCGTCGCCCCTGTTCGGTCACTACACCGCCCTCCGGTGCCCCTTTTCGGTCACTACACCGCCCGCTGCGCCCCTGTTCGGTCACTACACCGCCCGCGGCGCCCCAGCCACCAGCTCATTGTGCTGCTACAGTTCCCCCCCCCACCCCATTCCCCCTTCTCCCGAAGTTCACTCACACTATCCTTGGTAGCTATGGTGATGTGTGTCTTTATATGGGATTATCCAATTGTGAAACATGAATAAATGAATCTGCCAAATAAATGATTGTATTTTTTTTTGCTTACTTTTCTAATCGCTAGTTGACAGCAGGTCAGGTCTTCATATCATGAATTGGATTCCTGCCAGTAACTTGATGAAAATCAGAGTTCTTCACCAATGCTGATCCAAGAGGAGAATATGCATGCAGAGATGGCAGAGGGACATATTTTTCATTGCTCAGGAGGATACTTCTGAAGTAAGGAGTGCACAGTACTCTATGGGGATCTCAAACTTCATCAGAGTCCCAATACAGAGAGTGGCCCTGATGACATGAAGCCGCTAGCCTTCCCTTGGACATCCCTGATGACATGAAGCTGCTAGCCTTCCCTTGGACATCCCTGATGACATGAAGCTGCTAGCCTTCCCTTGGACATCCCTGATGACATGAAGCTGCTAGCCTTCCCTTGGACATCCCTGATGACATGAAGCCACTAGCCTTCCCTTGGACATCCCTGATGACATGAAGCTGCTAGCCTTCCCTTGGACATCCCTGATGACATGAAGCCGCTAGCCTTCCCTTGGACATCCCTGATGACATGAAGCTGCTAGCCTTCCCTTGGACATCCCTGATGACATGAAGCCGCTAGCCTTCCCTTGGACATCCCTGATGACATGAAGCCACTAGCCTTCCCTTGGACATCCCTGATGACATGAAGCTGCTAGCCTTCCCTTGGACATCCCTGATGACATGAAGCTGCTAGCCTTCCCTTGGACATGCTGACCTGACCACCACCTCCGCTGACCATCTAGCTATGAACCTCCAGATCTAGAGGCTTCAAGAAGCACTCAGACTTGATCCATCTGATACATCCATTGTAGCTTATATTTATTATTAAAACCTAGTTTATTTTGCTTAACAAGCGCTTTGTCTGTAATGAAAAGCCCTGAAAGTTTAATTTACAATTACTACTATAAAAAACAAAGTTTCATTTACTATTACTATATTAGGTGACATTCTGGACTCAGTGTGTATCTCTTTTAGACTACAGCTCAGTGTGTATCTCTTTTAGACTACAGCTCAGTGTGTATCTCTTTTAGACTACAGCTCAGTGTGTATCTCTAGACTACAGCTCAGTGTGTATCTCTAGACTACAGCTCAGTGTGTATCTCTAGACTACAGCTCAGTGTGTATCTCTTTTAGACTACAGCTCAGTGTGTATCTCTTTTAGACTACAGCTCAGTGTGTATCTCTTTTAGACTACAGCTCAGTGTGTATCTCTAGACTACAGCTCAGTGTGTATCTCTAGACTACAGCTCAGTGTGTATCTCTTTTAGACTACAGTTCAGTGTGTATCTCTTTTAGACTACAGCTCAGTGTGTATCTCTAGACTACAGCTCAGTGTGTATCTCTTTTAGACTACAGCTCAGTGTGTATCTCTTTTAGTCTACAACTCAGTGTGTATCTCTAGACTACAGCTCAGTGTGTATCTCTTTTAGACTACAGCTCAGTGTGTATCTCTTTTAGACTACAGCTCAGTGTGTATCTCTTTTAGACTACAGCTCAGTGTGTATCTCTTTTAGACTACAGCTCAGTGTGTATCTCTAGACTACAGTTCAGTGTGTATCTCTAGACTACAGCTCAGTGTGTATCTCTTTTAGACTACAGCTCAGTGTGTATCTCTAGACTACAGCTCAGTGTGTATCTCTAGACTACAGCTCAGTGTGTATCTCTAGACTACAGCTCAGTGTGTATCTCTTTTAGACTACAGCTCAGTGTGTATCTCTAGACTCCAGCTCAGTGTGTATCTCTTTTAGACTACAGCTCAGTGTGTATCTCTTTTAGACTACAGCTCAGTGTGTATCTCTTTTAGACTACAGCTCAGTGTGTATCTCTTTTAGACTACAGCTCAGTGTGTATCTCTTTTAGACTACAGCTCAGTGTGTATCTCTTTTAGACTACAGCTCAGTGTGTATCTCTAGACTACAGCTCAGTGTGTATCTCTAGACTACAGCTCAGTGTGTATCTCTAGACTACAGCTCAGTGTGTATCTCTTTTAGACTACAGCTCAGTGTGTATCTCTTTTAGACTACAGCTCAGTGTGTATCTCTAGACTACAGCTCAGTGTGTATCTCTAGACTACAGCTCAGTGTGTATCTCTAGACTACAGCTCAGTGTGTATCTCTAGACTACAGCTCAGTGTGTATCTCTAGACTACAGCTCAGTGTGTATCTCTAGACTACAGCTCAGTGTGTATCTCTAGACTACAGCTCAGTGTGTATCTCTTTTAGACTACAGCTCAGTGTGTATCTCTTTTAGACTACAGCTCAGTGTGTATCTCTTTTAGACTACAGCTCAGTGTGTATCTCTTTTAGACTACAGCTCAGTGTGTATCTCTAGACTACAGCTCAGTGTGTATCTCTTTTAGACTACAGCTCAGTGTGTATCTCTTTTAGACTACAGCTCAGTGTGTATCTCTAGACTACAGTTCAGTGTGTATCTCTTTTAGACTACAGCTCAGTGTGTATCTCTAGACTACAGCTCAGTGTGTATCTCTAGACTACAGCTCAGTGTGTATCTCTTTTAGACTACAGCTCAATGTGTTTCTCTTTTAGACTACAACTCAGTGTGTATCTCTAGACTACAGCTCAGTGTGTATCTCTTTTAGACTACAGCTCAGTGTGTATCTCTAGACTACAGCTCAGTGTGTATCTCTTTTAGACTACAGCTCAGTGTGTATCTCTTTTAGACTACAGCTCAGTGTGTATCTCTTTTAGACTACAGCTCAGTGTGTATCTCTAGACTACAGCTCAGTGTGTATCTCTTTTAGACTACAGCTCAGTGTGTATCTCTAGACTACAGCTCAGTGTGTATCTCTTTTAGACTACAGCTCAGTGTGTATCTCTTTTAGACTACAGCTCAGTGTGCATCTCTTTTAGACTACAGCTCAGTGTGTATCTCTAGACTACAGCTTAGTGTATATCTCTTTTAAACTACAGCTCAGTGTGTATCTCTTTTAGACTACAGCTCAATGTGTATCTCTAGACTACAGCTCAGTATATATCTCTTTTAGACTACAACTCAGTGTGTATCTCTTTTAGACTACAGCTCAGTGTGTATCTCTAGACTACAGCTCAGTGTATATCTCTTTTAGACTACAGCTCAGTGTGTATCTCTTTTAGACTACAGCTCAGTGTGTATCTCTAGACTACAGCTCAGTGTGTATCTCTTTTAGACTACAGCTCAGTGTGTATCTCTAGACTACAGCTCAGTGTGTATCTCTTTTAGACTACAGCTCAGTGTGTATCTCTAGACTACAGCTCAGTGTGTATCTCTAGACTACAGCTCAGTGTGTATCTCTTTTAGACTACAGCTCAGTGTGTATCTCTAGACTACAGCTCAGTGTGTATCTCTTTTAGACTACAGCTCAGTGTGTATCTCTAGACTACAGCTCAGTGTGTATCTCTAGACTACAGCTCAGTGTGTATCTCTTTTAGACTACAGCTCAGTGTGTATCTCTTTTAGACTACAGCTCAGTGTGTATATCTTTTAGACTACAGCTCAGTGTGTATCTCTTTTAGACTACAGCTCAGTGTGTATCTCTTTTAGACTACAGCTTAGTGTGTATCTCTAGACTACAGCTCAGTGTGTATCTCTTTTAGACTACAGCTCAGTGTGTATCTCTAGACTACAGCTCAGTGTGTATCTCATTTAGACTACAGCTCAGTGTGTATCTCTAGACTACAGCTCAGTGTGTATCTCTTTTAGACTACAGCTCAGTGTGTATCTCTAGACTACAGCTCAGTGTGTATCTCTTTTAGACTACAGCTCAGTGTGTATCTCTAGACTACAGCTCAGTGTGTATCTCTTTTAGACTACAGCTCAGTGTGTATCTCTAGACTACACCTCAGTGTGTATCTCTTTTAGACTACAGCTCAGTGTGTATCTCTAGACTACAGCTCAGTGTGTATCTCTTTTAGACTACAGCTCAGTGTGTATCTCTAGACTACAGCTCAGTGTGTATCTCTTTTAGACTACAGCTCAGTGTGTATCTCTAGACTACAGCTCAGTGTGTATCTCTTTTAGACTACAGCTCAGTGTGTATCTCTAGACTACAGCTCAGTGTGTATCTCTTTTAGACTACAGACAGTGTGTATCTCTTTTAGACTACAGCTCAGTGTGTATCTCTTTTAGACTACAGCTCAGTGTGTATCTCTAGACTACAGCTCAGTGTGTACCTCTTTTAGACTACAGCTCAGTGTGTATCTCCTTTAGACTACAGCTCAGTGTGTATCTCTAGACTACAGCTCAGTGTGTATCTCTTTTAGACTACAGCTCAGTGTGTATCTCTAGACTACAGCTCAGTGTGTATCTCTAGACTACAGCTCAGTGTGTATCTCTAGACTACAGCTCAGTGTGTATCTCTTTTAGACTACAGCTCAGTGTGTATCTCTTTTAGACTACAGCTCAGTGTGTATCTCTAGACTACAGCTCAGTGTGTATCTCTAGACTACAGCTCAGTGTGTATCTCTAGACTACAGCTCAGTGTGTGTCTCTTTTAGACTACAGCTCAGTGTGTATCTCTAGACTACAGCTCAGTGTGTATCTCTTTTAGACTACAACTCAGTGTGTATCTCTAGACTACAGCTCAGTTTGTATCTCTTTTAGACTACAGCTCAGTGTGTATCTCTAGACTACAGCTCAGTGTGTATCTCTAGACTACAGCTCAGTGTGTATCTCTAGACTACAGCTCAGTGTGTATCTCTTTTAGACTACAGCTCAGTGTGTATCTCTTTTAGACTACAGCTCAGTGTGTATCTCTAGACTACAGCTCAGTGTGTATCTCTTTTAGACTACAACTCAGTGTGTATCTCTAGACTACAGCTCAGTGTGTATCTCTTTTAGACTACAGCTCAGTGTGTATCTCTAGACTACAGCTCAGTGTGTATCTCTAGACTACAGCTCAGTGTGTATCTCTAGACTACAGCTCAGTGTGTATCTCTAGACTGCAGCTCAGTGTGTATCTCTAGACTACAGCTCAGTGTGTATCTCTAGACTACAGCTCAGTGTGTATCTCTAGACTACAGCTCAGTGTGTATCTCTAGACTACAGCTCAGTGTGTATCTCTAGACTACAGCTCAGTGTGTATCTCTTTTAGACTACAATTCAGTGTGTATCTCTAGACTACAGCTCAGTGTGTATCTCTAGACTACAGCTCAGTGTGTATCTCTTTTAGACTACAACTCAGTGTGTATCTCTTTTAGACTACAGCTCAGTGTTTATCTCTTTTAGACTACAGCTCAGTGCGTATCTCTTTTAGACTACAGCTCAGTGTGTATCTCTTTTAGACTACAGCTCAGTGTTTATCTCTTTTAGACTACAGCTCAGTGTGTATCTCTAGACTACAGCTCAGTGTGTATCTCTTTTAGACTACAGCTCAGTGTGTATCTCTAGACTACAGCTCAGTGTGTATCTCTTTTAGACTACAGCTCAGTGTGTATCTCTTTTAGACTACAGCTCAGTGTGTATCTCTAGACTACAGCTCAGTGTGTATCTCTTTTAGACTACAGCTCAGTGTGTTTCTCTAGACTACAGCTCAGTCTGTATCTCTTTTAGACTACAGCTCAGTCTGTATCTCTTTTAGACTACAGCTCAGTGTGTATCTCTAGACTAGAGCTCAGTGTGTATCTCTAGACTACAGCTCAGTGTGTATCTCTTTTAGACTACAGCTCAGTGTGTATCTCTTTTAGACTACAGCTCAGTGTGTATCTCTTTTAGACTACAGCTCAGTGTGTATCTCTAGACTACAGCTCAGTGTGTATCTCTTTTAGACTACAGCTCAGTGTGTATCTCTAGACTACAGCTCAGTCTGTATCTCTTTTAGACTACAGCTCAGTCTGTATCTCTTTTAGACTACAGCTCAGTGTGTATCTCTAGACTAGAGCTCAGTGTGTATCTCTAGACTACAGCTCAGTGTGTATGTCTTTTAGACTACAGCTCAGTGTGTATCTCTTTTAGACTACAGCTCAGTGTGTATCTCTTTTAGACTACAGCTCAGTGTGTATCTCTAGACTACAGCTCAGTGTATATCTCTTTTAGACTACAGCTCAGTGTGTATCTCTAGACTACAGCTCAGTGTGTATCTCTTTTAGACTACAGCTCAGTGTGTATCTCTAGACTACAGCTCAGTGTGTATCTCTTTTAGACAACAGCTCAGTGTGTATCTCTTTTAGACTACAGCTCAGTGTGTATCTCTAGACTACAGCTCAGTGTGTATCTCTTTTAGACTACAGCTCAGTGTGTATCTCTTTTAGACTACAGCTCAGTGTGTATCTCTAGACTACAGCTCAGTGTGTATCTCTAGACTACAGCTCAGTGTGTATCTCTTTTAGACTACAGCTCAGTGTGTATCTCTAGACTACAGCTCAGTGTGTATCTCTTTTAGACTACAGCTCAGTGTGTATCTCTTTTAGACTACAGCTCAGTGTGTATCTCTTTTAGACTACAGCTCAGTGTGTATCTCTTTTAGACTACAGCTCAGTGTGTATCTCTAGACTACAGCTCAGTGTATATCTCTTTTAATCTACAGCTCAGTGTGTATCTCTTTTAGACTACAGCTCAGTGTGTATCTCTAGACTACAGCTCAGTGTGTATCTCTAGACTACAGCTCAGTGTGTATCTCTTTTAGACTACAGCTCAGTGTGTATCTCTTTTAGACTACAGCTCAGTGTGTATCTCTAGACTACAGCTCAGTGTGTATCTCTAGACTACAGCTCAGTGTGTATCTCTTTTAGACTACAGCTCAGTGTGTATCTCTAGACTACAGCTCAGTATGTATCTCTTTTAGACTACAGCTCAGTGTGTATCTCTTTTAGACTACAGCTCAGTGTGTATCTCTAGACTACAGCTCAGTGTGTATCTCTAGACTACAGCTCAGTGTGTATCTCTTTTAGACTACAGCTCAGTGTGTATCTCTTTTAGACTACAGCTCAGTGTGTATCTCTAGACTACAGCTCAGTGTGTATCTCTAGACTACAGCTCAGTGTGTATCGCTTTTAGACTACAGCTCAGTGTGTATCTCTTTTAGACTACAGCTCAGTGTGTATCTCTTTTAGACTACAGCTCAGTGTGTATCTCTTTTAGACTACAGCTCAGTGTGTATCTCTTTTAGACTACAGCTCAGTGTGTATCTCTAGACTCCAGCTCAGTGTGTATCTCTTTTAGACTACAGCTCAGTGTGTATCTCTAGACTACAGCTCAGTGTGTATCTCTTTTAGACTACAGCTCAGTGTGTATCTCTTTTAGACTACAGCTCAGTGTGTATCTCTTTTAGACTACAGCTCAGTGTGTATCTCTTTTAGACTACAGCTCAGTGTGTATCTCTAGACTACAGCTCAGTGTGTATCTCTAGACTACAGCTCAGTGTGTATCTCTAGACTACAGCTCAGTGTGTATCTCTTTTAGACTACAGCTCAGTGTGTATCTCTTTTAGACTACAGCTCAGTGTGTATCTCTAGACTACAGCTCAGTGTGTATCTCTAGACTACAGCTCAGTGTGTATCTCTAGACTACAGCTCAGTGTGTATCTCTAGACTACAGCTCAGTGTGTATCTCTAGACTACAGCTCAGTGTGTATCTCTAGACTACAACTCAGTGTGTATCTCTAGACTACAGCTCAGTGTGTATCTCTTTTAGACTACAGCTCAGTGTGTATCTCTTTTAGACTACAGCTCAGTGTGTATCTCTTTTAGACTACAGCTCAGTGTGTATCTCTTTTAGACTACAGCTCAGTGTGTATCTCTAGACTACAGCTCAGTGTGTATCTCTTTTAGACTACAGCTCAGTGTGTATCTCTTTTAGACTACAGCTCAGTGTGTATCTCTAGACTACAGTTCAGTGTGTATCTCTTTTAGACTACAGCTCAGTGTGTATCTCTAGACTACAGCTCAGTGTGTATCTCTAGACTACAGCTCAGTGTGTATCTCTTTTAGACTACAGCTCAATGTGTTTCTCTTTTAGACTACAACTCAGTGTGTATCTCTAGACTACAGCTCAGTGTGTATCTCTTTTAGACTACAGCTCAGTGTGTATCTCTAGACTACAGCTCAGTGTGTATCTCTTTTAGACTACAGCTCAGTGTGTATCTCTTTTAGACTACAGCTCAGTGTGTATCTCTTTTAGACTACAGCTCAGTGTGTATCTCTAGACTACAGCTCAGTGTGTATCTCTTTTAGACTACAGCTCAGTGTGTATCTCTAGACTACAGCTCAGTGTGTATCTCTTTTAGACTACAGCTCAGTGTGTATCTCTTTTAGACTACAGCTCAGTGTGCATCTCTTTTAGACTACAGCTCAGTGTGTATCTCTAGACTACAGCTTAGTGTATATCTCTTTTAAACTACAGCTCAGTGTGTATCTCTTTTAGACTACAGCTCAATGTGTATCTCTAGACTACAGCTCAGTATATATCTCTTTTAGACTACAACTCAGTGTGTATCTCTTTTAGACTACAGCTCAGTGTGTATCTCTAGACTACAGCTCAGTGTATATCTCTTTTAGACTACAGCTCAGTGTGTATCTCTTTTAGACTACAGCTCAGTGTGTATCTCTAGACTACAGCTCAGTGTGTATCTCTTTTAGACTACAGCTCAGTGTGTATCTCTAGACTACAGCTCAGTGTGTATCTCTTTTAGACTACAGCTCAGTGTGTATCTCTAGACTACAGCTCAGTGTGTATCTCTAGACTACAGCTCAGTGTGTATCTCTTTTAGACTACAGCTCAGTGTGTATCTCTAGACTACAGCTCAGTGTGTATCTCTTTTAGACTACAGCTCAGTGTGTATCTCTAGACTACAGCTCAGTGTGTATCTCTAGACTACAGCTCAGTGTGTATCTCTTTTAGACTACAGCTCAGTGTGTATCTCTTTTAGACTACAGCTCAGTGTGTATATCTTTTAGACTACAGCTCAGTGTGTATCTCTTTTAGACTACAGCTCAGTGTGTATCTCTTTTAGACTACAGCTCAGTGTGTATCTCTAGACTACAGCTCAGTGTGTATCTCTTTTAGACTACAGCTCAGTGTGTATCTCTAGACTACAGCTCAGTGTGTATCTCTTTTAGACTACAGCTCAGTGTGTATCTCTAGACTACAGCTCAGTGTGTATCTCTTTTAGACTACAGCTCAGTGTGTATCTCTAGACTACAGCTCAGTGTGTATCTCTTTTAGACTACAGCTCAGTGTGTATCTCTAGACTACAGCTCAGTGTGTATCTCTTTTAGACTACAGCTCAGTGTGTATCTCTAGACTACACCTCAGTGTGTATCTCTTTTAGACTACAGCTCAGTGTGTATCTCTAGACTACAGCTCAGTGTGTATCTCTTTTAGACTACAGCTCAGTGTGTATCTCTAGACTACAGCTCAGTGTGTATCTCTTTTAGACTACAGCTCAGTGTGTATCTCTAGACTACAGCTCAGTGTGTATCTCTTTTAGACTACAGCTCAGTGTGTATCTCTAGACTACAGCTCAGTGTGTATCTCTTTTAGACTACAGACAGTGTGTATCTCTTTTAGACTACAGCTCAGTGTGTATCTCTTTTAGACTACAGCTCAGTGTGTATCTCTAGACTACAGCTCAGTGTGTATCTCTTTTAGACTACAGCTCAGTGTGTATCTCCTTTAGACTACAGCTCAGTGTGTATCTCTAGACTACAGCTCAGTGTGTATCTCTTTTAGACTACAGCTCAGTGTGTATCTCTAGACTACAGCTCAGTGTGTATCTCTAGACTACAGCTCAGTGTGTATCTCTAGACTACAGCTCAGTGTGTATCTCTTTTAGACTACAGCTCAGTGTGTATCTCTTTTAGACTACAGCTCAGTGTGTATCTCTAGACTACAGCTCAGTGTGTATCTCTAGACTACAGCTCAGTGTGTATCTCTAGACTACAGCTCAGTGTGTGTCTCTTTTAGACTACAGCTCAGTGTGTATCTCTAGACTACAGCTCAGTGTGTATCTCTTTTAGACTACAACTCAGTGTGTATCTCTAGACTACAGCTCAGTTTGTATCTCTTTTAGACTACAGCTCAGTGTGTATCTCTAGACTACAGCTCAGTGTGTATCTCTAGACTACAGCTCAGTGTGTATCTCTAGACTACAGCTCAGTGTGTATCTCTTTTAGACTACAGCTCAGTGTGTATCTCTAGACTACAACTCAGTGTGTATCTCTTTTAGACTACAACTCAGTGTGTATCTCTAGACTACAGCTCCGTGTGTATCTCTTTTAGACTACAGCTCAGTGTGTATCTCTAGACTACAGCTCAGTGTGTATCTCTAGACTACAGCTCAGTGTGTATCTCTTTTAGACTACAGCTCAGTGTGTATCTCTAGACTACAGCTCAGTGTGTATCTCTTTTAGACTACAGCTCAGTGTGTATCTCTAGACTACAGCTCAGTGTGTATCTCTAGACTACAGCTCAGTGTGTATCTCTAGACTACAGCTCAGTGTGTATCTCTAGACTACAGCTCAGTGTGTATCTCTTTTAGACTACAATTCAGTGTGTATCTCTAGACTACAGCTCAGTGTGTATCTCTAGACTACAGCTCAGTGTGTATCTCTTTTAGACTACAACTCAGTGTGTATCTCTTTTAGACTACAGCTCAGTGTTTATCTCTTTTAGACTACAGCTCAGTGCGTATCTCTTTTAGACTAAAGCTCAGTGTGTATCTCTTTTAGACTACAGCTCAGTGTTTATCTCTTTTAGACTACAGCTCAGTGTGTATCTCTAGACTACAGCTCAGTGTGTATCTCTTTTAGACTACAGCTCAGTGTGTATCTCTAGACTACAGCTCAGTGTGTATCTCTTTTAGACTACAGCTCAGTGTGTATCTCTTTTAGACTACAGCTCAGTGTGTATCTCTAGACTACAGCTCAGTGTGTATCTCTTTTAGACTACAGCTCAGTGTGTATCTCTAGACTACAGCTCAGTCTGTATCTCTTTTAGACTACAGCTCAGTCTGTATCTCTTTTAGACTACAGCTCAGTGTGTATCTCTAGACTAGAGCTCAGTGTGTATCTCTAGACTACAGCTCAGTGTGTATCTCTTTTAGACTACAGCTCAGTGTGTATCTCTTTTAGACTACAGCTCAGTGTGTATCTCTTTTAGACTACAGCTCAGTGTGTATCTCTAGACTACAGCTCAGTGTGTATCTCTTTTAGACTACAGCTCAGTGTGTATCTCTAGACTACAGCTCAGTCTGTATCTCTTTTAGACTACAGCTCAGTCTGTATCTCTTTTAGACTACAGCTCAGTGTGTATCTCTAGACTAGAGCTCAGTGTGTATCTCTAGACTACAGCTCAGTGTGTATCTCTTTTAGACTACAGCTCAGTGTGTATCTCTTTTAGACTACAGCTCAGTGTGTATCTCTTTTAGACTACAGCTCAGTGTGTATCTCTAGACTACAGCTCAGTGTATATCTCTTTTAGACTACAGCTCAGTGTGTATCTCTAGACTACAGCTCAGTGTGTATCTCTTTTAGACTACAGCTCAGTGTGTATCTCTAGACTACAGCTCAGTGTGTATCTCTTTTAGACAACAGCTCAGTGTGTATCTCTTTTAGACTACAGCTCAGTGTGTATCTCTAGACTACAGCTCAGTGTGTATCTCTTTTAGACTACAGCTCAGTGTGTATCTCTTTTAGACTACAGCTCAGTGTGTATCTCTAGACTACAGCTCAGTGTGTATCTCTAGACTACAGCTCAGTGTGTATCTCTTTTAGACTACAGCTCAGTGTGTATCTCTAGACTACAGCTCAGTGTGTATCTCTTTTAGACTACAGCTCAGTGTGTATCTCTTTTAGACTACAGCTCAGTGTGTATCTCTTTTAGACTACAGCTCAGTGTGTATCTCTTTTAGACTACAGCTCAGTGTGTATCTCTAGACTACAGCTCAGTCTGTATCTCTTTTAGACTACAGCTCAGTCTGTATCTCTTTTAGACTACAGCTCAGTGTGTATCTCTAGACTAGAGCTCAGTGTGTATCTCTAGACTACAGCTCAGTGTGTATCTCTTTTAGACTACAGCTCAGTGTGTATCTCTTTTAGACTACAGCTCAGTGTGTATCTCTTTTAGACTACAGCTCAGTGTGTATCTCTAGACTACAGCTCAGTGTGTATCTCTTTTAGACTACAGCTCAGTGTGTATCTCTAGACTACAGCTCAGTCTGTATCTCTTTTAGACTACAGCTCAGTCTGTATCTCTTTTAGACTACAGCTCAGTGTGTATCTCTAGACTAGAGCTCAGTGTGTATCTCTAGACTACAGCTCAGTGTGTATCTCTTTTAGACTACAGCTCAGTGTGTATCTCTTTTAGACTACAGCTCAGTGTGTATCTCTTTTAGACTACAGCTCAGTGTGTATCTCTAGACTACAGCTCAGTGTATATCTCTTTTAGACTACAGCTCAGTGTGTATCTCTAGACTACAGCTCAGTGTGTATCTCTTTTAGACTACAGCTCAGTGTGTATCTCTAGACTACAGCTCAGTGTGTATCTCTTTTAGACAACAGCTCAGTGTGTATCTCTTTTAGACTACAGCTCAGTGTGTATCTCTAGACTACAGCTCAGTGTGTATCTCTTTTAGACTACAGCTCAGTGTGTATCTCTTTTAGACTACAGCTCAGTGTGTATCTCTAGACTACAGCTCAGTGTGTATCTCTAGACTACAGCTCAGTGTGTATCTCTTTTAGACTACAGCTCAGTGTGTATCTCTAGACTACAGCTCAGTGTGTATCTCTTTTAGACTACAGCTCAGTGTGTATCTCTTTTAGACTACAGCTCAGTGTGTATCTCTTTTAGACTACAGCTCAGTGTGTATCTCTTTTAGACTACAGCTCAGTGTGTATCTCTAGACTACAGCTCAGTGTATATCTCTTTTAATCTACAGCTCAGTGTGTATCTCTTTTAGACTACAGCTCAGTGTGTATCTCTAGACTACAGCTCAGTGTGTATCTCTAGACTACAGCTCAGTGTGTATCTCTTTTAGACTACAGCTCAGTGTGTATCTCTTTTAGACTACAGCTCAGTGTGTATCTCTAGACTACAGCTCAGTGTGTATCTCTAGACTACAGCTCAGTGTGTATCTCTTTTAGACTACAGCTCAGTGTGTATCTCTAGACTACAGCTCAGTATGTATCTCTTTTAGACTACAGCTCAGTGTGTATCTCTTTTAGACTACAGCTCAGTGTGTATCTCTAGACTACAGCTCAGTGTGTATCTCTAGACTACAGCTCAGTGTGTATCTCTTTTAGACTACAGCTCAGTGTGTATCTCTTTTAGACTACAGCTCAGTGTGTATCTCTAGACTACAGCTCAGTGTGTATCTCTAGACTACAGCTCAGTGTGTATCGCTTTTAGACTACAGCTCAGTGTGTATCTCTTTTAGACTACAGCTCAGTGTGTATCTCTTTTAGACTACAGCTCAGTGTGTATCTCTTTTAGACTACAGCTCAGTGTGTATCTCTTTTAGACTACAGCTCAGTGTGTATCTCTAGACTACAGCTCAGTGTGTATCTCTTTTAGACTACAGCTCAGTGTGTATCTCTTTTAGACTACAGCTCAGTGTGTATCTCTTTTAGACTACAGCTCAGTGTGTATCTCTTTTAGACTACAGCTCAGTGTGTATCTCTTTTAGACTACAGCTCAGTGTGTATCTCTTTTAGACTACAGCTCAGTGTGTATCTCTAGACTACAGCTCAGTGTGTATCTCTTTTAGACTACAGCTCAGTGTGTATCTCTTTTAGACTACAGCTCAGTGTGTATCTCTTTTAGACTACAGCTCAGTGTGTATCTCTAGACTACAGCTCAGTGTGTATCTCTAGACTACAGCTCAGTGTGTATCTCTAGACTACAGCTCAGTGTGTATCTCTTTTAGACTACAGCTCAGTGTGTATCTCTAGACTACAGCTCAGTGTGTATCTCTTTTAGACTACAGCTCAGTGTGTATCTCTAGACTACAGCTCAGTGTGTATCTCTTTTAGACTACAGACAGTGTGTATCTCTTTTAGACTACAGCTCAGTGTGCATCTCTTTTAGACTACAGCTCAGTGTGTATCTCTAGACTACAGCTCAGTGTGTATCTCTTTTAGACTACAGCTCAGTGTGTATCTCTTTTAGACTACAACTCAGTGTGTATCTCTAGACTACAGCTCAGTGTGTATCTCTTTTAGACTACAGCTCAGTGTGTATCTCTAGACTACAGCTCAGTGTGTATCTCTAGACTACAGCTCAGTGTGTATCTCTTTTAGACTACAGCTCAGTGTGTATCTCTAGACTACAGCTCAGTGTGTATCTCTTTTAGACTACAGCTCAGTGTGTATCTCTAGACTACAGCTCAGTGTGTATCTCTAGACTACAGCTCAGTGTGTATCTCTAGACTACAGCTCAGTGTGTATCTCTAGACTACAGCTCAGTGTGTATCTCTAGACTACAGCTCAGTGTGTATCTCTAGACTACAGCTCAGTGTGTATCTCTTTTAGACTACAACTCAGTGTGTATCTCTTTTAGACTACAGCTCAGTGTTTATCTCTTTTAGACTACAGCTCAGTGCGTATCTCTTTTAGACTACAGCTCAGTGTGTATCTCTTTTAGACTACAGCTCAGTGTGTATCTCTTTTAGACTACAGCTCAGTGTGTATCTCTAGACTACAGCTCAGTGTGTATCTCTTTTAGACTACAGCTCAGTGTGTATCTCTAGACTACAGCTCAGTGTGTATCTCTTTTAGACTACAGCTCAGTGTGTATCTCTTTTAGACTACAGCTCAGTGTGTATCTCTAGACTACAGCTCAGTGTGTATCTCTTTTAGACTACAGCTCAGTGTGTATCTCTAGACTACAGCTCAGTGTGTATCTCTTTTAGACTACAGCTCAGTCTGTATCTCTTTTAGACTACAGCTCAGTGTGTATCTCTAGACTACAGCTCAGTGTGTATCTCTAGACTACAGCTCAGTGTGTATCTCTTTTAGACTACAGCTCAGTGTGTATCTCTAGACTACAGCTCAGTGTGTATCTCTAGACTACAGCTCAGTGTGTTTTTTTTTTTAGACTACAGCTCAGTGTGTATCTCTAGACTACAGCTCAGTGTGTATCTCTTTTAGACTACAGCTCAGTGTGTATCTCTAGACTACAGCTCAGTGTGTATCTCTTTTAGACTACAGCTCAGTGTGTATCTCTTTTAGACTACAGCTCAGTGTGTATCTCTTTTAGACTACAGCTCAGTGTGTATCTCTTTTAGACTACAGCTCAGTGTGTATCTCTAGACTACAGCTCAGTGTATATCTCTTTTAATCTACAGCTCAGTGTGTATCTCTTTTAGACTACAGCTCAGTGTGTATCTCTAGACTACAGCTCAGTGTGTATCTCTAGACTACAGCTCAGTGTGTATCTCTTTTAGACTACAGCTCAGTGTGTATCTCTTTTAGACTACAGCTCAGTGTGTATCTCTTGACTACAGCTCAGTGTGTATCTCTAGACTACAGCTCAGTGTGTATCTCTTTTAGACTACAGCTCAGTGTGTATCTCTAGACTACAGCTCAGTGTGTATCTCTTTTAGACTACAGCTCAGTGTGTATCTCTTTTAGACTACAGCTCAGTGTGTATCTCTTTTAGACTACAGCTCAGTGTGTATCTCTAGACTACAGCTCAGTGTGTATCTCTTTTAGACTACAGCTCAGTGTGTATCTCTTTTAGACTACAGCTCAGTGTGTATCTCTAGACTACAGCTCAGTGTGTATCTCTAGACTACAGCTCAGTGTGTATCTCTTTTAGACTACAGCTCAGTGTGTATCTCTTTTAGACTACAGCTCAGTGTGTATCTCTTTTAGACTACAGCTCAGTGTGTATCTCTTTTAGACTACAGCTCAGTGTGTATCTCTTTTAGACTACAGCTCAGTGTGTATCTCTAGACTACAGCTCAGTGTGTATCTCTTTTAGACTACAGCTCAGTGTGTATCTCTTTTAGACTACAGCTCAGTGTGTATCTCTTTTAGACTACAGCTCAGTGTGTATCTCTTTTAGACTACAGCTCAGTGTGTATCTCTAGACTACAGCTCAGTGTATATCTCTTTTAATCTACAGCTCAGTGTGTATCTCTTTTAGACTACAGCTCAGTGTGTATCTCTAGACTACAGCTCAGTGTGTATCTCTAGACTACAGCTCAGTGTGTATCTCTTTTAGACTACAGCTCAGTGTGTATCTCTTTTAGACTACAGCTCAGTGTGTATCTCTAGACTACAGCTCAGTGTGTATCTCTAGACTACAGCTCAGTGTGTATCTCTTTTAGACTACAGCTCAGTGTGTATCTCTAGACTACAGCTCAGTATGTATCTCTTTTAGACTACAGCTCAGTGTGTATCTCTTTTAGACTACAGCTCAGTGTGTATCTCTAGACTACAGCTCAGTGTGTATCTCTAGACTACAGCTCAGTGTGTATCTCTTTTAGACTACAGCTCAGTGTGTATCTCTTTTAGACTACAGCTCAGTGTGTATCTCTAGACTACAGCTCAGTGTGTATCTCTAGACTACAGCTCAGTGTGTATCTCTTTTAGACTACAGCTCAGTGTGTATCTCTTTTAGACTACAGCTCAGTGTGTATCTCTTTTAGACTACAGCTCAGTGTGTATCTCTTTTAGACTACAGCTCAGTGTGTATCTCTTTTAGACTACAGCTCAGTGTGTATCTCTAGACTACAGCTCAGTGTGTATCTCTTTTAGACTACAGCTCAGTGTGTATCTCTAGACTACAGCTCAGTGTGTATCTCTTTTAGACTACAGCTCAGTGTGTATCTCTTTTAGACTACAGCTCAGTGTGTATCTCTTTTAGAATACAGCTCAGTGTGTATCTCTAGACTACAGCTCAGTGTGTATCTCTAGACTACAGCTCAGTGTGTATCTCTTTTAGACTACAGCTCAGTGTGTATCTCTAGACTACAGCTCAGTGTGTATCTCTTTTAGACTACAGCTCAGTGTGTATCTCTAGACTACAGCTCAGTGTGTATCTCTTTTAGACTACAGACAGTGTGTATCTCTTTTAGACTACAACTCAGTGTGTATCTCTTTTAGACTACAGCTCAGTGTGTATCTCTAGACTACAGCTCAGTGTGTATCTCTTTTAGACTACAGCTCAGTGTGTATCTCCTTTAGACTACAGCTCAGTGTGTATCTCTAGACTACAGCTCAGTGTGTATCTCTTTTAGACTACAGCTCAGTGTGTATCTCTAGACTACAGCTCAGTGTGTATCTCTAGACTACAGCTCAGTGTGTATCTCTAGACTACAGCTCAGTGTGTATCTCTTTTAGACTACAGCTCAGTGTGTATCTCTTTTAGACTACAGCTCAGTGTGTATCTCTAGACTACAGCTCAGTGTGTATCTCTAGACTACAGCTCAGTGTGTATCTCTAGACTACAGCTCAGTGTGTATCTCTAGACTACAGCTCAGTGTGTATCTCTAGACTACAGCTCAGTGTGTATCTCTAGACTACAGCTCAGTGTGTATCTCTTTTAGACTACAGCTCAGTGTGTATCTCTAGACTACAGCTCAGTGTGTATCTCTAGACTACAGCTCAGTGTGTATCTCTAGACTACAGCTCAGTGTGTATCTCTTTTAGACTACAGCTCAGTGTGTATCTCTTTTAGTCTACAGCTCAGTGTGTATCTCTAGACTACAGCTCAGTGTGTATCTCTAGACTACAGCTCAGTGTGTATCTCTAGACTACAGCTCAGTGTATATCTCTAGACTACAGCTCAGTGTGTATCTCTAGACTACAGCCCAGTGTATATCTCTAGACTACAGCTCAGTGTGTATCTCGTTTAGACTACAGCTCAGTGTGTATCTCTTTTAGACTACAGCTCAGTGTGTATCTCTTTTAGACTACAGCTCAGTGTGTATCTCTTTTAGACTACAGCTCAGTGTGTATCTCTTTTAGACTACAGCTCAGTGTGTATCTCTTTTAGACTGCAGCTCAGTGTGTATCTCTTTTAGACTACAGCTCAGTGTGTATCTCTAGACTACAGCTCAGTGTGCATCTCTTTTAGACTACAGCTCAGTGTGTATCTCTTTTAGACTACAGCTCAGTGTGTATCTCTAGACTACAGCTCAGTGTATATCTCTAGACTACAGCTCAGTGTGTATCTCTAGACTACAGCTCAGTGTATGTCTCTAGACTACAGCTCAGTGTGTATCTCTAGACTACAGCTCAGTGTGCATCTCTTTTAGACTACAGCTCAGTGTGTATCTCTAGACTACAGCTCAGTGTGTATCTCTTTTAGACTACAGCTCAGTGTGTATCTCTTTTAGACTACAGCTCAGTGTATATCTCTAGACTACAGCTCAGTGTGTATCTCTAGACTACAGCTCAGTGTGTATCTCTTTTAGACTACAGTTCAGTGTGTATCTCTTTTAGACTACAGCTCAGTGTGTATCTCTAGACTACAGCTCAGTGTGTATCTCTTTTAGACTACAGCTCAGTGTGTATCTCTTTTAGAATACAGCTCAGTGTGTATCATTTTTAGACTACAGCTCAGTGTGTATCTCTTTTAGACTACAGCTCAGTGTGTATCTCTAGACTACAGCTCAGTGTGTATCTCTAGACTACAGCTCAGTGTGTATCTCTTTTAGACTACAGCTCAGTGTGTATCTCTAGACTACAGCTCAGTGTGTATCTCTTTTAGACTACAGCTCAGTGTGTATCTCTAGACTACAGCTCAGTGTGTATCTCTTTTAGACTACAGACAGTGTGTATCTCTTTTAGACTACAGCTCAGTGTTTTTCTCTTTTAGACTACAGCTCAGTGTGTATCTCTAGACTACATCTCAGTGTGTATCTCTTTTAGACTACAGCTCAGTGTGTATCTCTTTTAGTCTACAGCTCAGTGTGTATCTCTAGACTACAGCTCAGTGTGTATCTCTAGACTACAGCTCAGTGTGTATCTCTAGACTACAGCTCAGTGTATATCTCTAGACTACAGCTCAGTGTGTATCTCTAGACTACAGCTCAGTGTATATCTCTAGACTACAGCTCAGTGTGTATCTCTTTTAGACTACAGCTCAGTGTGTATCTCTTTTAGACTACAGCTCAGTGTGTATCTCTTTTAGACTACAGCTCAGTGTGTATCTCTAGACTACAGCTCAGTGTGTATCTCTTTTAGACTACAGCTCAGTGTGTATCTCTTTTAGACTGCAGCTCAGTGTGTATCTCTTTTAGACTACAGCTCAGTGTGTATCTCTAGACTACAGCTCAGTGTGTATCTCTTTTAGACTACAGCTCAGTGTGTATATCTTTTAGACTACAGCTCAGTGTGTATCTCTAGACTACAGCTCAGTGTATATCTCTAGACTACAGCTCAGTGTGTATCTCTAGACTACAGCTCAGTGTATGTCTCTAGACTACAGCTCAGTGTGTATCTCTAGACTACAGCTCAGTGTGTATCTCTTTTAGACTACAGCTCAGTGTGTATCTCTAGACTACAGCTCAGTGTGTATCTCTTTTAGACTACAGCTCAGTGTGTATCTCTTTTAGACTACAGCTCAGTGTATATCTCTAGACTACAGCTCAGTGTGTATCTCTAGACTACAGCTCAGTGTGTATCTCTTTTAGACTACAGTTCAGTGTGTATCTCTTTTAGACTACAGCTCAGTGTGTATCTCTTTTAGACTACAGCTCAGTGTGTATCTCTTTTAGACTACAGCTCAGTGTGTATCTCTAGACTACAGCTCAGTGTGTATCTCTAGACTACAGCTCAGTGTGTATCTCTTTTAGACTACAGCTCAGTGTGTATCTCTAGACTACAGCTCAGTGTGTATCTCTAGACTACAGCTCAGTGTGTATCTAAAAAAAATATTGACCTGGTGACCCATTCAATCACCAGATGCACAGCCAAACAACCGACTCTGTCGTTTTTCTCAACATTTTTTCACAACCTCCTAAAATGACTAGGGGCTTCCCCCATCTCTGGGGCAAAAGTTGAACATAATGCAATTTCTGAGAAGTTTGGAAAAAAAATCAGAACCTTATAAATTGACCAAGGGCTCCCTCCAGTGACTTGGTCTGGTAGTGGGGTTCTCCCTACCCGGTAATAGAGCCCTGGAACCCCATTAAATGCATTTAAAATCCTTTTGAAAATCTGTGCCAATTTGGCCACCCATCTATGGTGTATAATTGTAACATAGTGGATCATATAGCCCATCTATAGTGTATTATTGTAAACGGAAAACGGATGGCACTGTGATAGACTGCATCCAATTTGTAGAGTAAAGTGTTGGAGGCTATTTTATAGATGACATTGCCGAAGTCGAGGATCGGTAGGATGGTCAGTTTTATGAGGGTATGTTTGGCAGCATGAGTAAAGGATGCTTTGTTGCGAAATAGGAAGCCGATTCTAGATTTAATTTTGGATTGGAGATGTTTAATGTGAGTCTGGAAGGAGAGTTTACAGTCTAACCAGACACCCAGGTATTTGTAGTTGTCCACATATTCTAAGTCAGAGCCGTCCAGAGTAATGGTTGAAGAGCATAAATTTAGTTTTACTTGCATTTAAGAGCAATTGGAGGCCACGGAAGGAGAGTTGTATGGCATTGAAGCTCGTCTGGAGGTTAGTTAACACAGTGTCTAAAGAAGGACCAGAAGTATACAGAAGTATAATTGTTTAATTCCTTCAAAACACCAGACTCTCACAGGCTTCATTCATTATAGATGTTTATTCCTTCAGATGGGAAGAAGATGGATACATACAGTAATAGAATTACATTCAGAACATATAATAGTATCTCTATGGTAACAGTGATAGAATTACATTCAGAACATATAATAGTATCTCTATGGTAACAGTGATAGAATTACATTCAGAACATATAATAGTATCTCCATGGTAACAGTGATAGAATTACATTCAGAACATATAATAGTATCTCTATGGTAACAGTGATAGAATTACATTCAGAACATATAATAGTATCTCTATGGTAACAGTGATAGAATTACATTCAGAACATATAATAGTATCTCTATGGTAACAGTGATAGAATTACATTCAGAACATATAATAGTATCTCTATGGTAACAGTTACATTGCAGTCAGAACCTGACAAACTGTTGGCCCATGTATTAACAACAGTAATGTCTTTAGATCATAAATCAATTAAACTTTATTTTCTACAGAATTTCATTCCCTTTCATGTGATTTATAGACATAGCAGTGAAGGTAGAAGTACAGAATTGAAAGCTTTGACTCAGGGCTTGAACCCTGGTCTCGCATGGAAGAATGTATTTTATAGTTGTCTGTGTTGCCACTGGACCAAACTCTGGGACAGGTAATGATCTGTGTCACCTACAAAGAGACACATTTACAATCCTCATCACATTCCAATAACCCTTTCCTGCTAATATCCCCACTTCCTACCTCCCTCTCTATGTTCTTCTCTCTCTCTGTCTGAGAAGAACCTCTTAGACACTGATCTGGGAAAACCTGGACATCCCCACCTGGGTAATGCTGCTTCAACATGTCATACAGCTCTGCCAAGGTATGGGGGTTCAATACTTGTTTGTTCGGTTCCTCTTTGTTCTCCCCCCAGTGTGCTTCAGCCATCCACTTGTTCTTCTTGTTCAAACAGCAGTAGGCTGTCCACATGAGATCTGGGATGTTCACTCGGTTGTTCAGTTTGTTGTTGTTGCTCTTACTGGGCACCGCTCCAGTCACCACATAGGCCTTGATAACGTTATTATCTAGACACTGCTTCAGGAGAATCTTTCTAACCTTACACTCCATCGTTCTCCAGCTACCTTCATTAAATGTCTTTACTTGAGGAACAGTGTTTGTTAGGGTAAAGGTGGAGCTCTGAATAACAGGTTGGTGAGCAAAAGATTTTGGAAAAATGTGACCTATGTTCACCTTCTTGTTTTTACCATCTTTATCATAATCCTGATTGACAGCCTGGTGTGTGTAAGTGACTTCTTGTGTCTCCAGACTCATAACTGTGTCAACTCCTCCGTCCAGCTGTAGGAACAATGTTCATCATTCGTTCATTAATCATGCAGTTATACTGGACTGACCTGTATATCAGACTTGTACATCAGACCTGTACATCAGACCTGTACATTAGACCTGTACATCAGACCTGTACATTACACTGTCAAACCGCTGAAAGTATTCAGACCCTTTGCCTTTTTCCACATTTTGTTACGTTACAGACTTATTCTAAAATGTATTAAATAGTTTTTTCCCTCATCAATCTACACACAATACCACATAATGATAAAGCAAAACCAGGGTCTGAATACTAATGTAAATATGTTATCTGTTTTTTATTTAGGAAACTATCCCTTTAAGGATCGATACAGACATGTCATCTTGCTAGACAGACAATTGAAGGTTATAGTTCAACTTTGGCATTAAATGTCGATTTGAAAAGATGTTTAAATTACCTGAGGTTCAATCATCCATTTATCTGGTCTTTTCCCACTCGATCCGACCCCAGTGAAGGTGTAGGCTGAGAACACAGGGATCCTGTTGGTCGTGTCGTAGAGAGTTGCAAACATGTAGGTGTTGTAAACAACATTTTTCTTCGTGTATTCAAACAACTGGCAGATCGGCTTGTAGCGGTTCTGGTCCTGGACTTTCCCACCAACCAAAATACCTGGGAGATTTGGAGTTGTCCCCCCCAGGAAGAACTCTGTGCACTCTGGAACATCACTGAACTTCTTCACTACATAAGAGAAAGCAGGAGGAAGGAGAGAGAGAAGGAGGAGAGTAGAGAGATGATTCAATACCCCCATCATCACCTGAAGACTGTACACCACAGAGACAAAGATGAAGTTACAGAGACCAGTTGGTAGACTGGAGACTGCTGAGCTGAGTCAGGACAGACTGATTTAAATAGTTATTACAGAGACCAGCTGGTAGACTGGAGTGTGCTGAGCTGAGTCAGGACAGACTGATTTAAATAGGTTTTCAGAGACTCCTCCTTCAGATGTCAAAACAGAAAGGGTTGATTTGCAAACACTCCTCTGTATTCTTCCGTGGAAACTGCTGTAACAAATAACATGTGACTCACCTACTGTAGCTTATGGTTCTACTTAAGAATGTGGAACACACAGCCAATAGGGAGGTTTGATTGTCACACCTGTTCCACATACAGAGGAGTTTATCCAACCCTCCTTGTCCAGTCTTGACCACTAATTATACCAGACAGGACTCATCTTCATACAGAGGAGTTTATCCAACCCTCCTTGTCCAGTCTTGACCACTAATTATACCAGACAGGACTCATCTTCATACAGAGGAGTTTATCCAACCCTCCTTGTCCAGTCTTGACCACTAATTATACCAGACAGGACTCATCTTCATACAGAGGAGTTTATCCAACCCTCCTTGTCCAGTCTTGTCCACTAATTATACCAGACAGGACTCATCTTCATACAGAGGAGTTTATCCAACCCTCCTTGTCCAGTCTTGACCACTAATTATACCAGACAGGACTCATCTTCATACAGAGGAGTTTATCCAACCCTCCTTGTCCAGTCTTGACCACTAATTATGCCAGACAGGACTCATTTAAACAACCAAGTACATGTTGATCTGGTCAATGTAATAAACAAACTGAAAAGGAAGTTGACTGCTTACAGGCCGGATGCTCTGTTTACTTCAGACACACCTTCTCCCAGATATCATGACAGAAGAGTTCCTCATTCAGTAAGATAATATTTACTCAGTGACATCCTGAGGCATTGATAGATCATGAGAGAGGAAGAAAAACTCTGTGTACACAGTCACTACATCCAGGTTCAGCATCTAGGAGAACAGAGAGGGTACATTCATTCTGTATTAAACTAACAAGTCAAGGTTCATCTGGGGAATTTGATCATCGGTTGGCCAGACAACCGTCAGGAGAAGGAAGGGAAGGGGGTTAAAAACATTTTAAATGATTTGTCCTGCTAAGATTTAGTTTATGAAATCATGGTCAAACAATGTCAATGTGTTAAGGTTCACTTTGGGAAAAAACTGAAAAAATAACAGCTTGAAACTGTACAGCTGATCAATGCACCATCATACCCGGTCATTTAATGGATAAATTAGCAGTTCAAATCCTGACTGATCTCTACAGCTTCGATCCAAAAACAAATACCCAAGTCTCCCCATTTCTTTAAAACACTTATTCTAGGAAAAGTCAAAACATGACATTCTCAATGGCAGATTTAGGGCAAATGTTTAATTCAGATGAAGTAAATTAAAATGTCTGTGGTGGTTCTTGTGAAAAGGCCCCGAGGTGTGATCACAGGAAGTGAGTCAGTCCCATGGAATAGGCCTACAGGAGGGGAGTCAGTCCCATGGAATAGACCTACAGGAGGTGAGTCACATTTTATTAGTTACAGCATTTTCCGTAGAAACGTACAGAGGAGTTTATGCAAATCAACCCTTTCTGTTTTGACATCTGAAGTTGGAGTTTCTGAAAACCTATTTAATAAAGCAGTCTGTCCTGACTCAGCTCAACAGTCTCCAGTCTACCAACTGGTCTCTGTAACTTCATCTTTGTCTCTGTGGTGTACAGTCTTCAGGTGATGATGGGGGTATTGAATCATCTCTCTACTCTCCTCCTCCTCTCTTCTCTCTAAACTCCACAGCTGCATTTCATTAAAAATTAATGTGAGTTATGGAACAATGCTTGAAAGTGCAGATTGTTTGAAATATCTGGGACTGAGGATAGATTTTGAATTGTCTTTAGGAAAAGCATATAGATTACATTAGTAAAACAATGAAGTATAAGAATGTGGTTACTATACAGATCTAAGAAATGATTTACTGTGTCTGTTAGAAAGACCTTGGTAACCCAACTCAAATCAAATCTAGTTCTATTGGTCACACGCGCCCGAATACAACAGGTGTAGTGGACCTTACAGTGAAATGCTGAATACAACAGGTGTAGGTAGACCGTACAGTGAAATGCTGAATACAACAGGTGTAGTAAACCTCACAGTGAAATGCTGAATACAACAGGTGTAGTAAACCTTACAGTGAAATGCTGAATACAACAGGTGTAGTAGACCTTACAGTGAAATGCTGAATACAACAGGTGTAGTAGACCTTACAGTGAAATGCTGAATACAACAGGTGTAGGTAGACCTCACAGTGTAATGCTGAATACAACAGGTGTAGGTAGACCTCACAGTGAAATGCTGAATACAACAGGTGCAGTAAACCTTACAGTGAAATGCTGAATACAACAGGTGTAGTAGACCTTACAGTGAAATGCTGAATACAACAGGTGTAGGTAGACCTCACAGTGAAATGCTGAATACAACAGGTGTAGACCTCACAGTGAAATGCTGAATACAACAGGTGTAGGTAGACCTCACAGTGAAATGCTGAATCAACAGGTGTAGGTAGACCTCACAGTGAAATGCTGAATACAACAGGTGTAGTAGACCTTACAGTGAAATGCTGAATACAACAGGTGTAGACCTCACAGTGAAATGCTGAATACAACAGGTGTAGGTAGACCTCACAGTGAAATGCTGAATACAACAGGTGTCATAGACCTTACAGTGAAATGCTGAATACAACAGGTGTCGTAGACCTTACAGTGAAATGCTGAATACAACAGGTGTCGTAGACCTCACAGTGAAATGCTGAATACAACAGGTGTAGTAAACCTTACAGTGAAATGCTGAATACAACAGGTGTAGTAGACCTTACAGTGAAATGCTGAATACAACAGGTGTAGTAGACCTTACAGTGAAATGCTGAATACAACAGGTGTAGTAGACCTCACAGTGAAATGCTGAATACAACAGGTGTAATAGACCTCACAGTGAAATGCTGAATACAACAGGTGTAATAGACCTTACAGTGAAATGCTGAATACAACAGGTGTAGTAGACCTTACAGTGAAATGCTGAATACAACAGGTGTAGTAGACCTTACAGTGAAATGCTGAATACAAAAGGTGTAGTAGACCTTACAGTGAAATGCTGAATACAACAGGTGTAGACCTCACAGTGAAATGCTGAATACAACAGGTGTAGTAGACCTCACAGTGAAATGCAGAATACAACAGGTGTAGTAGACCTCACAGTGAAATGCAGAATACAACAGGTGTAGGTAGACCGTACAGTGAAATGCTGAATACAACAGGTGTAGGTAGACCTCACAGTGAAATGCTGAATACAACAGGTGTAGTAGACCTCACAGTGAAATGCTGAATACAACAGGTGTAGTAGACCTCACAGTGAAATGCTGAATACAACAGGTGTAGTAGACCTTACAGTGAAATGCTGAATACAACAGGTGTAGTAGACCTTACAGTGAAATGCTGAATACAACAGGTGTAGTAGACCTTACAGTGAAATGCTGAATACAACAGGTGTAGTAGACCTTACAGTGAAATGCTGAATACAACAGGTGTAGTAGACCTCACAGTGAAATGCTGAATACAACAGGTGTAGTAGACCTTACAGTGAAATGCTGAATACAACAGGTGTAGTAGACCTCAGTGACATGCTGAATACAACAGGTGTAGTAGACCTTACAGTGAAATGTTTACAAGCCCTTAAACAACAATGCAGTTTTAAAAAAAATACCCCTGAAAAGCAAAAGATAAGATTAACAAATAATTAAAGACAGCAGTAAATAACAAGAGCAGCATAGAAGGGGGACAATGCAAATAGTCTGGGTAGCTATTTGATTAGATGTTCAGGAGTCTTATTGCTTGGGGGTAGAAGCTGTTTAGACGCCTCTTGGACCTAAACTTGGTGCTCCGGTACCGCTTGCCATGTGGTAGCAGAACGAACAGTCTATGACTGGGGTGGCTGGAGTCTTTGACAATTTGTAGGGCCTTCCTCTGACACTGTCTGGCATAGAGGTCCTGGATGGCAGGAAACTTGGGCCGTACGCACAACCCTCTGTTGTGCCTTGCGGTCGGAGGCCAAGTAGTTGCCATACCAGGCAGTGATGCAACCCGTCAGGATGCTCTCGATGGTGCAGCTGTGGAACATTTTGAGGACCTGGGGACCCACGCCAAATATGTTCAGTCTCCTGAGGGGGAATAGGCTTTGTCTTGCCCTCTTCACGACTGTCTTGGTGTGTTTGGACCATGATAGTTTGTTGGTGATGTGAACATCAAGGAACTTGAAGCTCTCAACCTGCTCCACTACAGCCCTGTCGATGAGAATGGGGGATGGCTCGGTCCTCCTTTTCCTATAGTCCACAATCATCTCCTTTGTCTTGATCATGTTGGGGGAGAGGTTGTTGTCCTGGCACCACCCGACCAGGCACCACCCGACCAGGCTCTGAGGGCACTGTGGTGTTGAACGCTGAGCTGTAGTCAACGAACAGCATTCTCACATAGGTGTTCCTTTCATCCAGGTGGGAAAGGGAAGTGTGGAGTGCAATAGAGATTGCATCATCTGTGGATCTGTTGGGGCGGTATGCAAATTGGAGTGGGTCTAGGGTTTCTGGGATAATGGTGTTGATGTGAGCCATGACCAGCCTTTCAAAGCACTTCATTGCTTCAGACGTCGTCATTTAGGCAGTTCTAAGGTTTAAAAAAGCCCAAACTTCCCCCAGGGTAGTAAGAAACGCTTCACTAATTTGCGTGTCATCTTTTGCACTTTTTTGTTCCTGCGCAAGGCCAACCCGATGTCGAGCCGGTCTCAACTAGCAAAAAGCCACTGAAAGAAGTGGTCTCATTTAGATGTTTTGTGTGTCTGTGGAGCAGAAGAAACGTGTGTTAAGAATCAAAAAGATATCGGAGTGGAACGTTTCCTGTTTTCCTATCAAGGAGGGTATTTCTGGGGTGGCGCAATAAATAAAGGAAGAGGATATAACTGAAGAGGATATGTAGAGGATATAACAGAAGAGGATATGTAGAGGATATAACTGAAGAGGATATGTAGAGGATATAACAGAAGAGGATATGTAGAGGATATAACTGAAGAGGATATGTAGAGGATATAACAGAAGAGGATATGTAGAGGATATAACTGAAGAGGATATGTAGAGGATATAACTGAAGAGGATATGTAGAGGATATAACTGAAGAGGATATGTAGAGGATATAACTGAAGAGGATATGTAGAGGATATAACTGAAGAGGATATGTAGAGGATATAACTGAAGAGGATATGTAGAGGATATAACTGAAGAGGATATAACTGAAGAGGATATGTAGAGGATATAACTGAAGAAGATATGTAGAGGATATAACTGAAGAGGATATAACTGAAGAAGATATGTAGAGGATATAACTGAAGAGGATATAACTGTAGAGGATATAACTGAAGAAGATATAACTGAAGAGGATATCTAGAGGATATAACTGAAGAGGATATGTAGAGGATATAACTGAAGAGGATATCTAGAGGCTTTAACTGAAGAGGATATGTAGAGGATATAACTGAAGAGGATATGTAGAGGATATAACTGAAGAGGATATAACTGAAGAGGATATGTAGAGGATATAACTGAAGAGGATATGTAGAGGATATGTAGAGGATATAACTGAAGAAGATATAACTGAAGAGGATATGTAGAGGATATAACTGAAGAAGATATAACTGTAGAGGATATAACTGAAGAAGATATAACTGAAGAGGATATCTAGAGGATATAACTGAAGAGGATATGTAGAGGATATAACTGAAGAGGATATCTAGAGGCTTTAACTGAAGAGGATATGTAGAGGATATAACTGAAGAGGATATGTAGAGGATATAACTGAAGAGGATATGTAGAGGATATGTAGAGGATATAACTGAAGAAGATATAACTGAAGAGGATATAACTGAATAGGATATGTAGAGGATTTAACTGAAGAGGATATGTAGAGGATATAACTGAAGAGGATATAACTGAAGAGGATATGTAGAGGATATAACTGAAGAGGATATGTAGAGGATATAACTGTAGAGGATATGTAGAGGATATGTAGAGGATATAACTGAAGAGGATATGTAGAGGATATAACTGAAGAGGATATGTAGAGGATATAACTGTAGAGGATATGTAGAGGATATAACTGTAGAGGATATAACTGAAGAGGATATGTAGAGGATATAACTGAAGAGGATATGTAGAGGATATGTAGAGGATATAACTGAGGAGGATATGTAGAGGATATAACTGAAGAGGATATAACTGAAGAGGATATGTAGAGGATATAACTGAAGAGGATATGTAGAGGATATAACTGTAGAGGATATATAGAGGATATAACTGTAGAGGATATAACTGAAGAGGATATGTAGAGGATATAACTGAAGAGGATATGTAGAGGATATAACTGAAGCAGATATAACTGAAGAGGATATGAAGAGGATATAACTGAAGAGGATATGTAGAGGATATAACTGAAGACATCGATGGAGTGGTTGGTGCACGTTGATGGACTTGTATGGTGGACAGAGAAAATAAGTTCACTCCATCCATGCTACTGTTCTTCGGTAAATAATCTCTCCCTTCTCATATAAAGTCAGGATTCATGATTTACCCGGTAAGAGCTTTAATGCACAAGCTCCTTCAGTGTCATAAATGTAAAAGATTTGGTCATGTGTCAAGTGTGTGCAGAAGGGAAGAATATCGTACGCCAGATGAAGGGAAATTCTGCAACTGTGGAGGTGAACATGTGGCTCTTGGAGTGCCCTGATAGGCTGAAGGAGAATGAGGTGTCAAGGGTAAGGAGTGAAAATGGGAAGGAAAGAATGGCAGGGAAGAACAATGGTAGTAGAGCCTCCAGGACCAGTGAAGGTTTTTCATCAACCGAGGGATAGTAAAATGCTACATGATAAAATGGTGGACTTTGTATAATTTATTACAATAGTTATAAACTGTACAACACAAGCAGAGAAGAAGTCTAAGAACATTGGAATCATTGTGAATGCAGCTGAACGTTTTTGGGGGTCTTCCTGATTTCCTCGGTGCAAGAAATCCTGTCTGTGAATGTAGCCCCATCACAGGCCCCTGAGCCAGTGTAGGGATGTATTTTGGAGTGGACTGTGATTGAAGACGTATGATGTTTTTTTTAGTTGACGTGTTTTATTTTATATGATATCGTTCTACCTCTTATCCGGAATAGTTTGTTTACGTTTCTTATTTAATACCTCGTCCAGCAGGTGGCGGTAATGCACCTTAACATTGGATGTCAACCGCCGTTAAACTCCATCGAAGAAGAAGACACTTTCCCTTCATCGGATCATTGTTTAAATCACAAGGAGAGTTACAGAGTAAGTATCTTTAATAAGGTTGAATGAAATGGATTGTCATCTTATTGCTACATCTGTGAAGTTGTAAGAAGAACGGAAAAGTGAATTGAAAACATTATACAGTTCTATCTCTGCAGTCATCTACCTATGATACCCGTAGCATTGGTTTGGTATCGGTAACTACCGGTACAATCAGCGGCCACTTGTCTGCATTTTCAATAGTATTTTTACAATCGTAGCTATTTTAATGCATACTATCGCTTATATTCGTGCTTTGTTGTATGGTGTAAGACGTCTGTGAAGTTGTGAAATAGTGTTTACGTGATGCAGGCTACAGTACAGTAACTTTAGCATGCTACTGTACAGTAGTTTATTTTCGGTTCCAGTGTATAACAGTTTTATTCAACATGTATCAGTCATGGATTAGCTAATACATGTATTATGTTATCTAGTTTAATGGTGTGATAATCGGGATATTTGCCTTGCATTTCAATCTACACATGAATATGGGTCTGCAATGTATTGCAATGTTAGGTAGGCTATTCAATTCCCTTGGCATTCTGCAAGCATGAATACTTTACAATAATGGAAGATATGCATTGTGTTAATCTTACTATTTGTCCATGTATTGAATGATACACAGCTTTCCATAAATGCAGTGTGGACTTTTTACAGATGAAACCACTTCCATTATGACACTCCCTTCCTGTATCTGTCATAAAGGCCTATGCATTCTTTGTCCTTTAGTTACACAACTAAATCTAGTATCTGTCACTTACCTTTCATGCTGTAGATCTGCTGTCATGGTGCTGAGAATGCTTAGTACTGTATCTGTCACTTATGTATTCTCTGTATGTATTAGGTATGAACCCTTGGACGTACAGGTACCTCCAGCGCTCCCTCCTGCCTCACGTTCGGCCCCTGTCCCTGGTGATCTACCCCAGGCCCCCTTGTATCCACCCCCAGGCTTCTGAACTTGCCCCAGTGGGGTGAAGACCAGAAGAGGGTGATGTCCTTCCTGCCTCCCTCTCTCTCCCTTAAATGCAGCTGGTGATTCCAGAGAGCCGGCGGGCATCTCTCAACAAGAAGCAGCAGCAGTGGATTTACCAGACGCTGTTTACCAGGATCCTCCTACAGAGCTCACAGTTCATCACTGTCCTTGCCCTGGTGGGGTGAAGACCAGAAGAGGGTGATGTCCTTCCTGTCTCCAAGTTCTGCCTCAGAATGTGCTGGGGTGAGTTTTTCCATAATAAATGAGCAGCTTAGAAATGGTCATTTAATATTTTCTTCTCTCATGATCTATCAATGCCTCAGGATGCCACTGGGTAAACATTATCTAACTGATTAACTTTTCTGTGATGATATGTGGAATAAGATATGTCTGAAGTAAACAGAGGAACTGGCCTAGAGTTAGTCCTGTCTGGTATAATTAGTGGTCAAGACTGGACAAGGAGGGTTAGATAAACTCCTCTGTATGAAGATGAGTCCTGTCTGGTATAATTAGTGGTCAAGACTGGACAAGGAGGGTTCGATAAACTCCTCTCTGTATGTAGATGAGTCCTGTCTGGTATAATTAGTGGTCAAGACTGGACAAGGAGGGTTGGATAAACTCCTCTCTATGAAGATGAGTCCTGTCTGGTATAATTAGTGGTCAAGACTGGACAAGGAGGGTTGGATAAACTCCTCTGTATGTGGAACAGGTGTGACTATTTATCATGTGTAACAATCAAACCTCCCTATTGGCTGTGTGTTCCACATTCTAAAGTAGAACCATCATTTTACTGGCTGAAATATTGTCCAGAAATGACCTCATTGGACAGAAAGGGGAACTCCTCCCCACACGCATGTTGAACAAATATAATGTTTCCCTGAAACAAAGGATTCCTGTAGTTTCATGAAATAAGAAATTGATTCATAGTGTCCTTTGTCTGGGGTGATGTGAGTTTCCTTCAACAATCAGTGTTCCAGATAGATGACACAGGAACCTTGGTATAAAACTCTTTAGTAATAAAATGTCATTGCAGACAGAGACTCACATCCAGAATACCTCAGTAGTCTATAGTAAAGATCTGTGTGGTAAAACAGGAGACAACGCTCTTTATACCAGGTGGTGTGGACAACAACTTTATACCAGGTGGTGTGGACAACAACTTTATACCAGGTGGTGTGGACAACAACTTTATACCAGGTGGTGTGGACAACAACTTTATACCAGGTGGTGTGGACAACAACTTTATACCAGGTGGTGTGGACAACACTCTTTATACCAGGTGGTGTGGACAACAACTTTATACCAGGTGGTGTGGACAACAACTTTATACCAGGTGGTGTGGACAACACTCTTTATACCAGGTGGTGTGGACAACACTCTTTATACCAGGTGGTGTGGACAACAACTTTATACCAGGTGGTGTGGACAACACTCTTTATACCAGGTGGTGTGGACAACAACTTTATACCAGGTGGTGTGGACAACAACTTTATACCAGGTGGTGTGGACAACAACTTTATACCAGGTGGTGTGGACAACAACTTTATACCAGGTGGTGTGGACAACAACTTTATACCAGGTGGTGTGGACAACACTCTTTATACCAGGTGGTGTGGACAACAACTTTATACCAGGTGGTGTGGACAACAACTTTATACCAGGTGGTGTGGACAACACTCTTTATACCAGGTGGTGTGGACAACAACTTTATACCAGGTGGTGTGGACAACCTATGTCAAATGCATACGTCAATCATACCTTAACATTGTGGCATTGGATTAGATACAAGGTATCTAAGATGAGAAAAGCATGTCAAGACTGTGGTTTGTCACTCTGCTATGAGCCATCAACCACACCTGTGTGGTCTCAGGCTCTTTGCTACTTTCAGAACATCTTGGCCTTGCGGCTGAGTGACTATCAGCAGGAGCAGACAGTTCTCAGCCTGAGAACTAACGTAGTACATCTCCATCACCCAGTACTTTTACATCGTTGCACATTGCAAGCACACAAAGGTTATCACATACAGTGGGGAGAACAAGTATTTGATACACTGCCGATTTTGCAGGTTTTCCTACTTACAAAGCATGTAGAGGTCTGTAATTTTTATCATAGGTACACTTCAACTGTGAGAGACGGAATCTAAATCCAGAAAATCACATTGTATGATTTTTAAGTAATTAATTAGCATTTTATTAATCATGGCATTGGTGTAGCCCCACCTCCGACCCCCAGGGTAACCCCCAACAATAGTATTTCATACAAGACCAACATTTAAGGCAACATTTGATGTGAACACTTAGCAAATAAACGTCCACACCTTTACAGGAAGTAAAACTGTGTGACCTGCTTCAGCTGTTTAACATTTGTATGTAGGTGAAGAAGTTAAACATGTTTTACTTAAGTGAAGCAGTCACTTTAAATATTATCCATGAAGGTAGGGTAGACTGGGGAACAAAGTAACACAGGGTCAGTTGTAACAGATAAATTAGTCCAATTAGAAACCAGGTAGAAAGCTCTTATTCAATGTGATAATGGTTGGTTAGTGTCTCTACTAGGGCTGGGCGGTATACTGTATTTTACTATATACCAGTGTTGATACAAGGACCGGTTTGAGTTTTTACTTTACTTTCTAGAACGGTATTTGAATGTTTGGTTTGTTAAATGTGATACGCTGTGTGTAACGTCCATTTTTATAGTTTACTCTGCTACTTGAGCCATCCCTCTCCGCTCTCTTGGACAACTTTTATTAATCAAAAACATTAAATACCGTCAAAAATGTGAAAAATATAATATGATCTTTTGGCCATATCGCCCAGCTCTAGTCGCTACATGACCAAGAGGTTTTGTTTAAATCCATTGATTACTTTTAGTTTTATTGAAGTTTTTTCTTCAATAAAAAAAGGTTTTTGAGTCCCTAAAGTAAATATACTTGCTGCTTCTCTTTTTGTTAAATTATTGACCTGTGGAACATTCACCTACTGGGTCAATTGTAACATTTAATTCCCACCACTTGGTTGAATTGTAAATGACTGGTACGTCCTAGGAACATACTTAGTGTGTAATGGTAGCTCAGATATGTTGTTTGTATAAAAATATGATCAATCCAACTTAAATAATATTTTCATAATAAACTAAAGTCTAAAAGTGTTAGTTTGTTCCCCAGTCTCCTCTACTCTTACTGAGAAAAGGCCTCAACTGAAGAATCTACAGCTGCTGAGTCTGAGGTGTTAAACAGTCCAGTGCTGCTCTGACCACAGTGTTGTTAGGAACCACATTTTCTAACTCTACATACACAGCCTTGTGTCAACTCTTACTGTGAACTACTTCAGTTACTGGAAATAAACTCAGCAGTGGTCAGACCACAGAATATGCTGTTAGGTTCTATTACTAGAGTGACAACTTGAACCAAACTAAGTTTATTCTTCCCAGAGGGTCAAACCAGCTGCATTAGACACAGACATGGTTTCCCCTGGGGTAGTATACAGTCTGGGCCAAATGTTTGGGGAATGACACAAATATTAATTTCCACAAGGTTTGCTGCTTCAGTCTCTTTAGATATTTTTGTCAGATGTTACTATGGAATAATGAAGAATAATTACAAGCATTTCATAAGTGTCAAAGGCTTTTATTGACAATTACATGAAGTTGATGCAAAGAGACAATATTTGCAGTGTTGACCCTTCTTTTTCAAGACCTCTGCAATCTGCCCTGACATGCTGTCAATTAACTTCTGGCCCACATCCTGACTGATGGCAGTTTATTATTGGATAATCAATGCTTGGAGTTTGTCAGAATTTGTGGGTTTTTGTTTGTCCACCCGCCTCTTGAGGATTGACCACAAATTCTTAGTGGGATTAAGGTCTGGGGAGTTTCCTGGCCATGGACCCAAAATATCGATGTTTTGTTCCCCGAGCCACTCAGTTATCACTTTTGCCTTATGGCAAGGTGCTCCATCATGCTGGAAAAGGCATTGTTCATCACCAAACTGTTCCTGGATGGTTGGGAGAAGTTGCTATCGGAGGATGTGTTTGTACCATTCTTTATTCATGGCTGTGTTCTTAGGCAAAATTGTGAGTGAGTCCTCTCCCTTGGCTGAGAAGCAACCCCACACATGAATGGTCTCAGGATGCTTTACTGTTGGCATGACACAGGACTGATGGTAGCGCTCACCTTGTCTTCTCCAGACAAGCTTTTGTCCGGATTCCCCAAACAATCGGAAAGGGGATTCATCAGAGAAAATTACTTTACCCCAGTCCTCAGCAGTCCAATCCCTGTACCTTTTTCAGAATATCAGTCTGTCCCCGATGTTTTTCCAGTCTGTCCTCCAAAAGTCTTCGCTTCACTGCGCGTGCAGATGCACTCACACCTGCCTGCTGCCATTCCTGAGCAAGCTCTGTACTGGTGGTGCCCCGATCCCGCAGCTGAATCAACTTTAGAAGATGGTCCTGGCGCTTGCTGGACTTTCTTGGGCGCCCTGAAGCCTATTTCACAACAATTGAACCGCTCTCCTTGAAGTTCTTGATGATCCGATAAATGGTTGATTTAGGTGCAATCTTACTGGCAGCAATATCTGTCACGTTCGTCGTCCTCCTCATCTGAGGATGAGTAGTAAGAAGGATCGGAGGACCAATGCGCAGCGTGATATGAATACATCGTTACTTTTATTAACGAATAACACTGAATAACCATACAAAACAATAAACGGACAAACGAACGAAAACGCAACAGTCCCGTATGGTGACATACACAAAGACACAGAAACAGGAACAATCACCCACAACCCACAATACAAAACAGGCTACCTAAATATGGTTCCCAATCAGAGACAACGACTAACACCTGCCTCTGATTGAGAACCATATCAGGCCAAACACAGAAACAGACAAACTAGACATACAACATAGAATGCCCACTCAGATCACACCCTGACCAAACAAAACATAGAAACATACAAAGCAAACTATGGTCAGGGCGTGACAATATCCTTGCCTGTGAAGCCCTTTTTGTGCAAAGCAATGATGACGGCACGTGTTTCCTTGCAGGTAACCATGGTTGACAGAGGAAGAACAATGATTCCAAGCACCACCCTCCTTTTGAATCTTCGTCTGTTATTCGAACTCAATCAGCATGACAGAGTGATCTCCAGCCTTGTCCTCGTCAACACTCACACCTATGTTAATGAGAGAATCACTGACATGATGTCAGCTGGTCCTTTTGTGACAGGGCTGAAATGCAGTGTAAATGTTTTTGGAGGAATCAGTTCGTTTGAATGGCAAAGAGGGACTTTGCAAATAATTGCAATTCATCTGATCACTCTTCATAACATTCTGGAGTATATGCAAATTGCCATCATACAAGCTGAGGCAGCAGACTTTGTGACAATTAATATTTGTGTCATTCTCAAAACCTTTGGCCACGACTGTATACCCCATTCTGGGTGGAGTCTCCTCCTCATCACTAAACATTACATCATTATTTCTAGGCAGGGATCTGAGTGATATGAGCCTTAAACGGTTCCTCCCCTTATCAGTACTGCCTCATGTGACCATGTTTCCCTGCATTCAGCCCCTCCCAAGCTTCATTATGGCTCCCCTCATGCCTCCATTATACCTAATGATTCCTAATAATTACAGCTCAGAAACCAAACCTACACCAACATAAACACCAATAAATGAAACATCCATTATTGCCATCTTCTGGTTTCCATTAAATGTGTTAGAGGCCAAATCAGAGGTGGAAATGTGATTGACATTTGATAGCTTCCTCCGTTTCATTCAGTTGGACACATCTTCCTCCGTTTCATTCAGTTGGACACATCTTCCTCCGTTTCATTCAGTTGGACACATCTTCCTCCGTTTCATTCAGTTGTAATCATATCTGTAATGTATGTGAGGCCTTTAAGACCTCATACTAAATATGTTGACTTGCTGGTCAAGGGAAATGCAAGTTTACTTCTTTGAGTTGTTGAGTCAGAGGCGCTAAGCCTTGTGAGATATTAATGAATGTGAACTCAGCAACCGTAATTCCAGAACAGTCCCACTGTTGTAATAGTATGATGTGTAACTTCTGACAGACTCTATGCTGAGTAAAGTCATGTTTTTATCCTAAAACTTTTTTCTACCAGAACCAAAGTGTTCCCAGAACTATAGACTTGTGTGATTAAGTTCTGGGTCCATACGTGTTAGAAACTACAGTAGGTGAGACACATGTTATTTGTGACAGCAGTGTCCATGGAAACAGAGGAGTTTATGCAAATCAACCCTTTCTGTCTTGACATCTGAAGGAGGAGTCTCTGAAAACCTATTTAAAGCAGTCTGTCCTGACTCAGCTCAACAGTGTCCAGTCTACCAACTGGTCTCTGTTATAACTATTTAAAGCAGTCTGTCCTGACTCAGCTCAGCAGTCTCCAGTCTACCAACTGGTCTCTGAAATAACTATTTAAATCAGCCTGTCCTGACTCAGATCAGCATTCTCCAGTCTACCAGCTGGTCTCTGTGGTGTACAGTCTTCAGGTGATGATGGGGATATTGAATCATCTCTCTACTCTCCTCCTTCTCTCTCTCCTTCCTCCTGCTCTCTCTCATGTAGTGGAGAAGTTCAGTGATGTTCCACAGTCAGAGTTTCTTCCTGAAGGGGACAACTCCAAATCTCCCAGGTATTTTGGTTGATGGGAAAGTCCAGGACCAGAACCGCTACAAGCCGATCTGCCAGTTGTTTAAATACAAGAAGAAAACGGAAGTTAAAAACATCTACAGGTTTGCAACTCTCTACGACACGACCAACAGGATCCCTGTGTTCTCAGCCTACACCTTCACTGGTCCTCCTACAGACCGCAGACCAAATCAACGTTGGATGATCGAGCCCCAGGTAGGACTAATGTTTGTCATATAACATAACATGTGTATTTGTTTACTGGTATATATCACAGACAGTTATGTTACCTAGTCAGTCCTGGATGATAGAGCCCCAGGTAGGACTAATGTTTGTCATATAACATAATATGTGTATTTGTTTACTGGTATATATCACAGACAGTTATGTTACCTAGTCAGTCCTGGATGATAAAGCCCCAGGTAGGACTAATCTCTATTCATTAAACATGTGTATTTGATTACTGGTATATATCATGTATATATGTATCTTTGTTGCAACCACTTTCAGCTTAAGTCTGGATTGTGAAATAGTGATTTTTTTTAAATGTATGAATTTTTATAATAGTTTGATGTCGGACTGATGTTTCTGCAGCTTGAAGATAAACATTACACACGTGACATGATGGTGGCAGGTAGACGTCTAAGAGTCGAGCACCAGGCTACGAACGCAGACTACAAGGTAAAGATAAAGGGCATGCATCTGGACAGAGGTCACCTATTCCCATGTTCGTATGCTGATGATGATACCATGAGGTCCACTTTCACCCTGACAAACGCCGTTCCACAGGAAAGAGGCTTCAACCGAGGCAGATGGAGTAAAATTGAGTGCAAAGTCAGAGAATATCTTGTGAAGAACTGTAAGGAAGCTGAAGACCAGATTAAAGCCTATGTGGTGACTGGAGCAGTGCCCAGCAACAACAAACTGAACAAACGAGTGAACATCCCGGATCTTCTGTGGACAGCCTACTGCTGTAAAAACAAACTGGGACAGTGGGTGGCCGGAGCATACTGGGGGAAGAACGTAAAGGGGGAAACAGTGAATTCGAATACCTTGGGAGAACTAGAAAAAGAATTGACGAATTTCTACAAGGACTTCAAGGTATTCCCATATTATTGCCCAAGAAAAGCTATTCAAAGTGTAGAACAGGATGAGACAGGGAGGAACAGAGAGAGAGTATTAGAGGGTGGGGCGGGGCAAAAGAGGAGCGGGAAAGGGAGCAGAGAGAGGAGCATGAAGATGGCGAGAAGAACAGGGGATGAGTTAAAGGAATGTGATGAGGAGGATGGATGTGATTGTGACTGTGATGAAAAATTATGAGTTTTGTCCAGTGGTAATTCCCACAACTATTGAGTACACATCCCCTAAGTTGATAAGGGTATAAGGGTTATAAGTGTTAAGTAATAATGGTTATAAGGGGTAAGTAATAAGTGTTATAAGCCATGGTTAAAATGGTTATAATAAGGGTTATAATGGTTATAATAAGGGTTATAATGGTTATAATAAGGGTTATAATGGTTATAATAAGGGTTATAATGGTTATAATAAGGGTTATAATGGTTATAATAAGGGTTATAATGGTTATAATAAGGGTTATAATGGTTATAATTAAACAAGTTTAAGGGTTATAAACATTAAAGACCAGCTCTGTTACTTTGGCGACTAAGAAAGTATATTTTAAACCTCCCACTTTGTGCTTGATGTATCAATGTGTTGTTCAAACATATAGAATCTATGAGCAGAATTACTGTTTCCCTACATTTCACCCCCCCCTAGCAAATTGAGTCTTAGCCAATGAGCATCAGCCCCTCACATGTGAGTGAAAACTAGTGTGGTGGCAGAATTTGTGTTGAACTGTTGTAACTTCTCAAGGGACATGTTCTGTGTTGGACTGTGATGCCTTTCATAGAGTCCTGGTGTGTCTGGACCTTAAACACAAGGCCATTGTGTTCTGGAACTGTTGCTGGTATAAATAACTGTAACAATCTGATGGTATTATCACCTCCCACTATATAAGGGACATGGAACCATTTACTCAGGGGGTTCTTCCCTGTGTTCCTGTGTTCCTATTTCTATTCTATTAGGAGGTATTGGTTTACCTATAATCACCTGAAATATACTGTTGGACCAGTATATTAGGAGGGATTGGTTTACCTATAATCACCTGAAATATACTGTTGGACCAGTATATTAGGAGGGATTGGTTTACCTATAATCACCTGAAATATACTGTTGGACCAGTATATTAGGAGGGATTGGTTTACCTATAATCACCTGAAATATACTGTTGGACCAGTATATTAGGAGGGATTGGTTTACCTATAATCACCTGAAATATACTGTTGGACCAGTATATTAGGAGGGATTGGTTTACCTATAATCACCTGAAATATACTGTTGGACCAGTATATTAGGAGGGATTGGTTTACCTATAATCACCTGAAATATACTGTTGGACCAGTATATTAGGAGGGATTGGTTTACCTATAATCACCTGAAATATACTGTTGGACCAGTATATTAGGAGGGATTGGTTTACCTATAATCACCTGAAATATACTGTTGGACCAGTATATTAGGAGGGATTGGTTTACCTATAATCACCTGAAATATACTGTTGGACCAGTATATTAGGAGGGATTGGTTTACCTATAATCACCTGAAATATACTGTTGGACCAGAATATTAGGAGGGATTGGTTTACCTATAATCACCTGAAATATACTGTTGGACCAGTATATTAGGAGGGATTGGTTTACCTATAATCACCTGAAATATACTGTTGGACCAGTATATTAGGAGGGATTGGTTTACCTATAATCACCTGAAATATACTGTTGGACCAGTATATTAGGAGGGATTGGTTTACCTATAATCACCTGAAATATACTGTTGGACCAGTATATTAGGAGGGATTGGTTTAAATATAATCACCTGAAATATACTGTTGGACCAGTATATTAGGAGGGATTGGTTTACCTATAATCACCTGAAATATACTGTTGGACCAGTATATTAGGAGGGATTGGTTTACCTATAATCACCTGAAATATACTGTTGGACCAGAATATTAGCAGGAATTGGATAGCCTACATTTGAATACTGCAGGTAGGAAGTGGATAGCCTGCAGGTAGGAAGTGGATAGCCTGTAAGCAGGAAGTGGATAGCCTGGAAGCAGCAATTGGATAGCCTACAGTATTATAATACTGTATAGATAATCAGTTTGCAAACACAAGGGTTACCAAGTTGTATGTGTGTATAATGGGTTATTAGAGACGTGATGTCATTATACGGGTCTAAGAAGACTATTAGATAATACGGGTCTAAGAAGACTATTAGATAATACGGGTCTAAGAAGACTATTAGACAATACGGGTCTAAGAAGACTATTAGATAATACGGGTCTAAGAAGACTGTTAGATAATACGGGTCTAAGAAGACTATTAGATAATACGGGTCTAAGAAGACTATTAGATAATACGGGTCTAAGAAGACTATTAGATAATACGGGTCAGAGGAACTCTGCCTAGAAGTTCAGCATCCCAGAGTCGCCTCTTCACTGTTGACGTTGAGACTGGACAGAGGAACTCTGCCTAGAAGTTCAGCATCCCAGAGTCGCCTCTTCACTGTTGACGTTGAGACTGGTGTTTTGCAGGCACTATTTAACAAAGCTGCCAGTTGATGACTTGTGAGGCATCTGTTTCTCAAACTAGACACTAATGTACTTGTCGTCTTGCTCAGTTGTGCACCGGGGCCTCCCATTCCTCTTTCTATTCTGGTTAGAGCCAGTTTGCGCTGTTCTGCGAAGGGAGTAGTACACAGCATTGTACAGTTTCTTGGCAATTTCTCGCATTGAATCACCTTCATGTCTCAGAACAAGAATAGACTGGCGAGTTTCAGATTAAAGTTCTTTGTTTCTGGCCATTTTTAGCCTGTAATCAAACCCACAAATGCTGATGCTCCAGATACTCAACTAGTCTAAAGAAGGCCAGTTTTATTGCTTCTTTAATCAGATCAACAGTTTTCAGCTGTGCTAACATCATTACAAAAGGGTTTTCTAATGACCAATTAGCCTTTTAAAATAATAGACTTGGATTAGGTAACACAACGTGCCATCGGGAAACAGAGGAGTGATGGTTGCTGATAATGGGCCTCTGTACACCTATGCAGATATTCCATAAACAAATCAGCTGTTTCCAGCTACAATAGTCATTTAAAACATTAACAATGTCTACACTGTATTTCTGATAAATTTGTGGTTATTTTAATGGACAAATTTTTTTGCTTTTCTTTAAAAAACAAGGAGATTTCTAAGTGACCCCAGACGTTTGAATGGTAGTGTACATGGAGACTAGTGAAAGTAACAAAGACAGTGATGAAGACAAGTGGAAAGATTCATGGTCCTTGCGGTCTATCAGTTGAGGTCAAATGTAATGAGTGTCGACAGTAGATGACTGGAAACGTGTTATTAGTTGCTTTCAGCTAGCAGTCTAATAAGGAAATATGTTATTAGTTGCTTTCAGCTAGCAGTCTAATAAGGAAATATGTTATTAGTTGCTTTCAGCTAGCAGTCTAATAATGAAATATGTTATTAGTTGCTTTCAGCTAGCAGTCTAATAATGAAATGTGTTATTAGTTGCTTTCAGCTAGCAGTCTAATAATGAAATGTGTTATTAGTTGCTTTCAGCTAGCAGTCTAATAAGGAAATGTGTTATTAGTTGCTTTCAGCTAGCAGTCTAATAATGAAATATGTTATTAGTTGCTTTCAGCTAGCAGTCTAATAAGGAAATATGTTATTAGTTGCTTTCAGCTAGCAGTCTAATAATGAAATGTGTTATTAGTTGCTTTCAGCTAGCAGTCTAATAAGGAAATATGTTATTAGTTGCTTTCAGCTAGCAGTCTAATAATGAAATATGTTATTAGTTGCTTTCAGCTAGCAGTCTAATAATGAAATGTGTTATTAGTTGCTTTCAGCTAGCAGTCTAATAATGAAATATGTTATTAGTTGCTTTCAGCTAGCAGTCTAATAATGAAATATGATATTAGTTGCTTTCAGCTAGCAGTCTAATAATGAAATATGTTATTAGTTGCTTTCAGCTAGCAGTCTAATAATGAAATGTGTTATTAGTTGCTTTCAGCTAGCAGTCTAATAAGGAAATATGTTATTAGTTGCTTTCAGCTAGCAGTCTAATAATGAAATATGTTATTAGTTGCTTTCAGCTAGCAGTCTAATAATGAAATATGTTATTAGTTGCTTTCAGCTAGCAGTCTAATAAGGACATATGTTATTAGTTGCTTTCAGCTAGCAGTCTAATAAGGAAATATGTTATTAGTTGCTTTCAGCTAGCAGTCTAATAAGGAAATATGTTATTAGTTGCTTTCAGCTAGCAGTCTAAAAATGAAATATGTTATTAGTTGCTTTCAGCTAGCAGTCTAATAAGGAAATATGTTATTAGTTGCTTTCAGCTAGCAGTCTAATAAGGAAATATGTTATTAGTTGCTTTCAGCTAGCAGTCTAATAATGAAATATGTTATTAGTTGCTTTCAGCTAGCAGTCTAATAAGGAAATATGTTATTAGTTGCTTTCAGCTAGCAGTCTAATAAGGAAATATGTTATTAGTTGCTTTCAGCTAGCAGTCTAATAATGAAATATGTTATTAGTTGCTTTCAGCTAGCAGTCTAATAAGGAAATATGTTATTAGTTGCTTTCAGCTAGCAGTCTAATAATGAAATATGTTATTAGTTGCTTTCAGCTAGCAGTCTAATAAGGACATATGTTATTAGTTGCTTTCAGCTAGCAGTCTAATAAGGAAATATGTTATTAGTTGCTTTCAGCTAGCAGTCTAATAAGGAAATATGTTATTAGTTGCTTTCAGCTAGCAGTCTAAAAATGAAATATGTTATTAGTTGCTTTCAGCTAGCAGTCTAATAAGGAAATATGTTATTAGTTGCTTTCAGCTAGCAGTCTAATAAGGAAATATGTTATTAGTTGCTTTCAGCTAGCAGTCTAATAAGGAAATATGGGAGTCATTTGAAGAAGCTAATGTTTAAATACAAGGTTACATGATGATCAGAGGGATTGAGCCTGGGGACTGATATGAAATGAGATGCTGCCATCTGGTGTTTGGGTTAAAGATAAGCTTGCTGTGGACCCATTGATAAGCCACCAGTGAAAGTGAGTGGTATTCACTGCACTCAGGCTGTAAAGGACACATTGATAAGCCACCAGTGAAAGTGAGTGGTATTCATTGAACTCAGGCTGTAAAGGACACATTGATAAGCCACCAGTGAAAGTGAGTGGTATTCACTGAACTCAGGCTGTAAAGGACACATTGATAAGCCACCAGTGAAAGTGAGTGGTATTCATTGAACTCAGGCTGTAAAGGACACATTGATAAGCCACCAGTGAAAGTGAGTGGTATTCACTGTATTCAGGCTGTAAAGGACACATTGATAAGCCACCAGGGAAAGTGAGTGGTATTCACTGTATTCAGGCTGTAAAGGACACATTGATAAGCCACCAGGGAAAGTGAGTGGTATTCACTGTATTCAGGCTGTAAAGGACACATTGATAAGCCACCAGGGAAAGTGAGTGGTATTCACTGTATTCAGGCTGTAAAGGACACATTGATAAGCCACCAGTGAAAGTGAGTGGTATTCACTGTATTCAGGCTGTAAAGGACACATTGATAAGCCACCAGGGAAAGTGAGTGGTATTCACTGTATTCAGGCTGTAAAGGACACATTGATAAGCCACCAGTGAAAGTGAGTGGTATTCACTGTATTCAGGCTGTAAAGGACCCATTGATAAGCCACCAGGGAAAGTGAGTGGTATTCACTGTATTCAGGCTGTAAAGGACACATTGATAAGCCACCAGTGAAAGTGAGTGGTATTCACTGAACTCAGGCTGTAAAGGACACAGTGGGAACATTTGGAACAGAGGTATGAATAATTGAATAAGATACGTTTTTGACGATTACCAACTACTATGTCTTAATTTCGATAGTGTGAATAACACCAGTGACTTAAGGATGAAGGTAATGTCATCTAAAACAATAACCTGTTTCCAGGACGTGGAACACTGTCCAAAATGTAAACAGATCCCAGTAAACGTTCTGAGGACCAGGACTATAAAAAAAGGAACAAGCTGATAAGCCAGCAGCAACTTTTTGAAAGACCGAGTGGATTTGTTAAGTGACTAAGATAGCGTAGAACAGTATTGAGAACAGCATATACATATGAGATGAGTAATTCCAGATATATGTAAACATTATTAAAGTGGCCAGTGATTCATAATCTATGTCTATTGGCAGCAGCCTCTAATGTGCTAGTGATGGCTGTTTAACAGTCTGATGGCCTTGAGATAGAAGCTGTTTTTCAGTCTCTTGGTCCCAGCTTGATGCACCTGTACTGACCTCGCCTTCTGGATGGTAGCGGGGTGAAGAGGCAGTGGCTCGGGTGGTTGATGTTTTGTTGACGTTGGGTGAGAGGTTGTTTCCCAGGCATCACACTCCCAGAGCCCTCACCTCCTCCCTGTAGGCTGTCTCGTCATCGTTGGTAATCAAGCCTACTACACTTGTGTCATCTGCAAACTTGATGATTGAGTTGGAGGCGTGCTTGGCCACGCAGTCATGTGTGAACAGGGAGTACAGGAGGGGGCTGAGCACACACCCTTGTGGTGCCCCAGTGTTGAAGATCAGCGGAGTGGAGGTGATGTTTCCTACCTTCACCACCTGGGGACGGCCCGTCAGGAAGTCCTCAAAGCGTGCAAAGAATGTGTTTATCCTGTCCGGAAGCAAGACGTCTGTCTCGGCGACGTTGCTGGTTTTCCTTTTGTAGTTCGTGATTGTCTGTAGTCCCTGCCACAAACGTCTCGTGTATGAGACGTTGAATTGCGACTCCACTTTATCTCTATAATGACGTTTAGCTGGGTTTGATTGCCTTGTGAAGTGAATAACTGCACTGTTTATACTCTGCCATATTACCAGTCTCCTTGCCATGGTTAAATGTGGTGGTTCGGGCTTTCAGTTTCACCCAACCGCTCCTCGTTTCCTCAGCTGGTTGTTCAGTACGGCACCATTTCTATTCAACTGAACGCTCCATTACGTTTTAATGTACTGAACATACTATTTAGTTTAATGTACTGAACATACTATTTAGTTTAATGTACTGAACATACTATTTAGTTTAATGTACTGAACATACTATTTAGTTTAATATACTGAACATACTATTTAGTTTAATGTACTGAACATACTATTTAGTTTAATATACTGAACATACTATTTAGTTTAATATACTGAACATACTATTTAGTTTAATGTACTGAACATACTATTTAGTTTAATGTACTGAACATACTATTTAGTTTAATGTACTGAACATACTATTTAGTTTAATGTACTGAACATACTATTTAGTTTAATGTACTGAACATACTATTTAGTTTAATGTACTGAACATACTATTTAGTTTTAATGTACTGAACATACTATTTCGTTTTAATGTACTGAACATACTATTTAGTTTAATATACTGAACATACTATTTAGTTTAATGTACTGAACATACTATTTAGTTTAATGTACTGAACATACTATTTAGTTTAATGTACTGAACATACTATTTAGTTTAATGTACTGAACGCAGCCCTGCATTGTCTGGAATTATAACCATTCTTAGTGGCTGTGTCCTAAATGGCACCCTATTCCTTATGTAGTGCAGGTCCTGGTCTAAAGTAGTGCACTACATAGGGAATAATGGTCAAATAGGCCCTGGTCTAAAGTAGTGCACTACGTAGGGAATAATGGTCAAATAGGACCTGGTCTAAAGTAGTGCACTACATAGGGAATAATGGTCAAATAGGTCCTGGTCTAAAGTAGTGCACTACATAGGGAATAATGGTCAAATAGGCCCTGGTCTAAAGTAGTGCACTACATAGGGAATAGTGGTCAAATAGGCCCTGGTCTAAAGTAGTGCACTACATAGGGAATAATGGTCAAATAGGCCCTGGTCTAAAGTAGTGCACGACATAGGGAATAATGGTCAAATAGGCCCTGGTCTAAAGTAGTGCACTACATAGGGAATAATGGTCAAATAGGCCCTGGTCTAAAGTAGTGCACTACATAGGGAATAGGGTTCAAATAGGTCCTGGTCTAAAGTAGTGCACTACATAGGGAATAATGGTCAAATAGGTCCTGGTCTAAAGTAGTGCACTACATAGGGAATAGGGTTCAAATAGGACCAGGTCTAAAGTAGTGCACTACATAGGGAATAGGGTTCAAATAGGCCCTGGTCTATAGTGCACTACATAGGGAATAATGGTCAAATAGACCCTGGTATAAAGTAGTGCACTACATAGGGAATAGTGGTCAAATAGGCCCTGGTCTAAAGTAGTGCACTACATAGGGAATAGGGTTCAAATAGGCCCTGGTCTAAAGTAGTGCACTACATAGGGAATAATGGTCAAATAGGTCCTGGTCTAAAGTAGTGCACTACATAGGGAATAATGGTCAAATAGGTCCTGGTCTAAAGTAGTGCACTACATAGGGAATAATGGTCAAATAGGCCCTGGTCTAAAGTAGTGCACTACATAGGGAATAATGGTCAAATAGGCCCTGGTCTAAAGTAGTGCACTACATAGGGAATAGGGTTCCATTTGGGACGAAGAAATACATCACTGACCTGGGAGAAAACATGGAGAACCCTGTACTCACCATGTTACCAATCTGTCACCAATCACTTTGCTGATCCATCAGAAACCAATAAATATCTCCAGGTCTGTTAAACAAAGTGATTTTCATTGTAACTGGGGTCACAGACAGACAGACAGACAGACAGACAGGCAGGCAGGCAGGCAGGCAGGCAGGCAGGCAGGCAGACAGACAGACACACTGTCTGCAGTGATTGTCATTATAATGTAATTTATTTATGTATTTATTTTCTGTTGTACAGAGTTGTCTACTGTTGTCTGTCGCCCCCCAGTGGTTCTTTGTTGTAAGAACGAACTTATTTCCGTCCCAAATAGTACCCTATTGTAGTGCACTATAAAGGGAATAGGGGCCATTAGGGACGTATCTAACTGGAATATGTTGTTGCACTACGTCCTAATGATTAGCTCTGGTCCAGGGTGTGACGTGCATCTTGATGGTGCTGAACCGTCTTGATGGATATAACACCCTGGACCAGAGCTACCTAACAATACACAGCTGGATAATAAGTCCTGTTATCTGATATTCTGAATAATGTTGTATTTTATACGTTGTTAAACTGATAAAAAAGGAGAAACCCGCACACTGCTCTTGCTAGTATCACTGCTCTTTATTCAGCTTTCCGTATCGGGCCTCAAGGCCTAGAGCGTCTGCTAAATGACTTAAATGTAAATGTAAATGTCAGAGCTCTGTGAGTGTTAGTCGTTTCCACCCTTATGTAGACATTGCATCGAATGGGGTTGGAGTCGAGGGGAAATAAACATGTGTTACCAAATATAACAATGTGCATTTCATAAGTATTCTAATAAAGTGTGTACATAAAACGTATTAAACACGTCCAGGACCGGACCTGTACGTTCTGCCCCGGACCTGTACGTTCTGCCCCGGACCTTGCCGTTCTTCCCCGGACCTGGACCTGAAGTCTGCTGCAGCTCAGCTTCAGATTGTCATATATAATTTTTGCTATTTTCTTTAACAAAGGATACGTGATACCCTCAGTGAGTTCGAGCCCTGGTTTTAGTCAAACACACCAAGCCCTTCCCAGACACGGAGGTATTTAATCAGAACCAAACACACCAAGCCCTTCCCAGACACGGAGGTATTTAATCAGAACCAAACACACCAAGCCCTTCCCAGACACGGAGGTATTTAATCAGAACCAAACACACCAAGCCCTTCCCAGACACGGAGGTATTTAATCAGAACCAAACACACCAAGCCCTTCCCAGACACGGAGGTATTTAATCAGAACCAAACACACCAAGCCCTTCCCAGACACGGAGGTATTTAATTCATTGACCTGGCCAAGGCCTTTGACTCTGTCAATCACCACATCCTCATTGGCAGACTCGACAGCCTTGGTTTCTCTAATGATTGCCTCGCCTGGTTCACCAACTACTTCTCTGATCGAGTTCAGTGTGTCAAATCGGAGGGTCTGTTGTCCGGGCCTCTGGCAGTCTCTATGGGGGTGCCACAGGGTTCAATTCTTGGACCGACTCTCTTCTCTGTTTACATCAATGATGTCGCTCTTGCTGCTGGTGATTCTCTGATCCACCTCTACGCAGACGACACTATTCTGTATACTTCTGGCCCTTCTTTTGACACTGTGTTAACAACCCTCCAGGCGAGCTTCAATGCCATACAACTCTCCTTCCGTGGCCTCCAACTGCTCTTAAATACAAGTAAAACCAAATGCATGCTCTTCAACCGATCGCTGCCTGCTCCTGCCCGCCTGTCCAACATCACTACTTTGGACGGCTCTGACTTAGAATATGTGGACAACTACAAATACCTAGGTGTCTGGTTAGACTGTAAACTCTCCTTCCAGACTCACATCAAACATCTCCAATCCAAAGTCAAATCTAGAATTGGCTTCCTATTCCGCAACAAAGCATCCTTTACTCATGCTGCCAAACATACCCTTGTAAAACTGACCATCCTACCAATCCTCGACTTCGGTGATGTCATTTACAAAATAGCCTCCAAAACCCTACTCAATAAATTAGATGCAGTCTATCACAGTTCCATCCGTTTTGTCACCAAAGCCCCATATACTACCCACCACTGCGACCTGTACACTCTCGTTGGCTGGCCCTCGCTTCATACTCGTCGCCAAACCCACTGGTTCCAGGTCATCTACAAGACCCTGCTAGGTAAAGTCCCCCCTTATCTCAGCTCGCTGGTCACCATAGCAGCACCTACCTGTAGCACGCGCTCCAGCAGGTATATCTCTCTAGTCACCCCCAAAACCAATTCTTCCTTTGGACGCCTCTCCTTCCAGTTCTCTGCTGCCAATGACTGGAACGAACTACAAAAATCTCTGAAACTGGAAACACCTATCTCCCTCACTAGCTTTAAGCACCAGCTGTCAGAGCAGCTCATAGATTACTGCACCTGTACATAACCCATCTACAATTTAGCCCAAACAACTACCTCTTTACCTACTGTATTTATTTATTAATTTATTTTGCTCCTTTGCACCCCATTATTTCTGTCTCTACTTTGCACTTTCTTCCAATGCAAACCAACCATTCCAGTGTTTTTTTAGTTTTTATTTGACTTGCTGTGTTGTACTCACTTCGCCTCCATGGCCTTTTATATATTTATATTTTTATTTATTTATACATATATTTGTTTGCCTTCACCTCCCTTATCTCACCTCACTTGCTCACATTGTATATAGACTTATTTTTTTTTTCACTGTATTTTTGACTATATGTTTGTTTTACTCCATGTGTAACTATGTGTTGTTGTATGTGTCGAACTGCTTTGCTTTATCTTGGCCAGGTCGCAATTGTAAATGAGAACGTGTTCTCAATTTGCCTACCTGGTTAAATAAAGGTGTTCTCAACTAGCCTACCTGGTTAAATAAAGGTTAAATAAAATAAATAAATAAATAATCAGTACATGCGACAGTATTGTAGTATTTGTCTATACCGACATCTATGGAGGATAATTGTGTCCGTCAAACAGGAAGTCTCACCACTTATTTATTGGAGGATGAAGAAATAAGCTCCAATGATCTGTGTAATTGTGTGTTTCTGACCGTTAACATGTTGGGTGGACGCGTGTACATATAGGAGGTTCCTGACCAGGCAGAAGGGAGTTTCACTTTAACCGCTGCATCGGAGAGTTACAATGTTGCTGTCACTATGCAACCTACTACCTACAGTAGGAAAACGAGTTTCTGATTAATAATATCACACCTGTTATCACACATGGTACGACCCCATAATTGTTACAATTACAATAGAAATAACACTTTTATATTACATATTTAACATATATTTTAATATTCCTGTAGAACTGTAAAACACAGTAAGATCATTTGAGCTTTGGAAACAAGCGCGTTCATGGTGGGCCTCGTTATAAATGGGTGGGCCTCGTTATAAATGCATGTCGGGCCTCATTATAAATGGGTGGGCCTCGTTATAAATGGGTGGGCCTCGTTATAAATGCATGGTGGGCCTCATTATAAATGGGTGGGCCTCGTTATAAATGGGTGGGCCTCGTTATAAATGGGTGGGCCTCGTTATAAATGCATGTCGGGCCTCATTATAAATGGGTGGGCCTCGTTATAAATGGGTGGGCCTATTTATAAATGGGTTGGCGTCGTTATAAATGGGGGGGCCTCTTTATAAATGGGTGGGCTTCGTTATAAATGGGTGGGCCTCGTTATAAATGCATGGTGGGCCTCGTTATAAATGCATGGTGGGCCTCGTTATAAATGGATGGGCCTCGTTATAAATGGGTGGGCCTCGTTATAAATGCATGGTGGGCCTCGTTATAAATGGATGGGCCTCGTTATAAATGGGTGGGCCTCGTTATAAATGCATGGTGGGCCTCGTTATAAATGCATGGTGGGCCTCGTTATAAATGGATGGGCCTCGTTATAAATGGGTGGGCCTCGTTATAAATGGATGGGCCTCGTTATAAATGCATGGTGGGCCTCGTTATAAATGCATGGTGGGCCTCGTTATAAATCCATGGTGGGCCTCGTTATAAATGGATGGGCCTCGTTATAAATGCATGGTGGGCCTCGTTATAAATGCATGGTGGGCCTCGTTATAAATGGGTGGGCGTCGTTATAAATGGGTGGGCCTCTTTATAAATGCATGGTGGGCCTCGTTATAAATGGGTGGGCCTCGTTATAAATGGGTGGGCCTCGTTATAAATGCAGGGTGGGCGTCGTTATAAATGGGTGGGCGTCGTTATAAATGGGTGGGCCTCTTTATAAATGCATGGTGGGCCTCGTTATAAATGGGTGGGCCTCGTTATAAATGCATGGTGGGCCTCGTTGCAAATGGGTGGGCCTCTTTATAAATGGGTGGGCCTCGTTATAAATGGGTGGGCGTCGTTATAAATGGGTGGGCCTCTTTATAAATGGGTGGGCCTCGTTATAAATGGGTGGGCCTCGTTATAAATGGTTGGGCCTCGTTATAAATGCATGGTGGGCCTCGTTATAAATGGGTGGGCCTCGTTATAAATGCATGGCGGCCTCGTTTCGCTGGAGCAGTGTGAAATAAGCTTTCTGTCAATGATCCAGCCTTAACGAATTTCATTTATTTCCATATTGAATGTGATTGTCCAACATCATCGTGTATTTATTGTGTAGATTGGCCTCTTTCCTCTGCTGTGGTTCTGCATTGCAGTCAGCGATGTTTTCTCTCGGTAGCTGTCCAGGGTCCTGAAATCAAATCATGTGAGTTTGCTTGGACACCAGCCTGATCTCCAGCTCCTTCCACCTCTGGAAACTATCTGGGTGGTCATGTGACTTCTCATGAGAGGCTGAGGAGGTGACACTGATTCTTCCAGTCCCTGGTTCCATCCCAAACCAGTGCAGATTTGCACTCTTGTGAAAAAAGTTTGCAGCAAAAACAGAAGGCTGCATCGTTTTGCTTGGAATAGACAAGTCTTGGTCTCTCCACTCTCTCCCCGTTCGCCATCCTCCTATTGTAGTTGGCCACCGAAAACGTTCGTTGCCCCTCATCTCTTGGTAAATTCCCCTCCTTATCCTGATGTGGCCCAGCCTGCGCTAACATATCCTGTAAAGATCCATTCATATACTCTGGCCACTCACCGGGATCTTCTATGTTTTTGTCTGGGAGTCGGATTTAGCAGCAGCACCACCACTGTCACCGGGGACGGGGAGCGACGAATCTGAGTCTGGGTCCAAGATAGTAGGGTCTTCGCCGGCATTGTTTGGAGGTGTAGCTAGGTCTGGTGCGACCACCTGTTCTTGTCCAGACAGAGATCTGTCATCATCGGTGGAAGTGCATAGCTCGGACTCCTCCGGTTTGTCCTCTTCGCTGCTAGAATCAGCTAACGGGGGCTCGTCGTTCTCGGCGAATGAATGTCCTGTCCTCGTATCTTGTAATTCTCCACACTGACTGATGGACATTGCTGCACACTGATACATTTCACCAGAGAATTTCTTTGGTTTAGAGATTGTGCCTCTTTTGTCATTGTTTAAAAAAAAATTTGCTTCGTGATATTTTTTGTCTGTCAGACATGGTAGCAAATTATTTGAAATGTCTATAGATTACTTTTATCTAAAATTATATCCACTAGTAGTAGCTAGCTAACGTTAACAGGTTAGGCTACTGCCTTAATCACTAATCGTCTTCCTCACACACACACTTAAGCAAAAATACAAATCATTTATTTGGCAGATTAATTTATTAATGTTTCTCATTTGGATAATCCCATATAAAGACACACCTCACCATTCCTACCAAGGATAGTGTGAGTGAACTTCGGGAGAAGGGGGAATGGGGTGGGGGGGGAACTGTAGCAGCACTATGAGCTGGTGGCCGGGGCGCCGCGGGCGGTGTAGTGACCGAACAGGGGCGACGGAGGGCGGTGTAGTGACCGAACAGGGGCGACGGAGGGCGGTGTAGTGACCGAACAGGGGCGACGGAGGGCGGTGTAGTGACCGAACAGGGGCGACGGAGGGCGGTGTAGTGACCGAACAGGGGCGACGGAGGGCGGCAGACAATTGTCAAAATATCGTCTCAAATTCAGGTGCCGCCATAGGCGACGGTCTAATGGGAGGGCTGGCCCTGAACACGTCTGTTAACCCACAATGAGGACATCAAGTAAGTTTTCATTAATCATTCGGTTCCGTTCAAGAAGAAACGTCAGAGTAGTCTGAAGTGGAGGCATTAATTCATGTTCACATTTACAACATAACATGCATGGACATTTCATCATTAAGACCTTTAGGGAATCATGTCTGGAGGGTGAAAATCCCCAAATCATTCTCATTAGCTCAGTGTTATATCACCTCCCCTGTCTGATATCTTGACTTTCTCTCTGTCACACAACCTAAAGGTATTACTGTCATGTTGTAGGTCATTACAATGTACTGCGACTGGATAATCCCTGTCGTTACTCCTGATTCAACTGTTATGTTCACTAATTCTCTGAGATAACGAGAGGTTTTACCTCCATAACACAACCCACATGGACAGTTAATCATGTAGATAACATGGGTGGTGTTTACCTACATAACACAACCCACATGGACATTTAATCATGTAGATAACATGGGTGGTGTTTACCTACATAACACAACCCACATGGACATTTAATCATGTAGATAACATGGGTGGTGTTTACCTCCATAACACAACCCACATGGACATTTAATCATGTAGATAACATGGGTGGTGTTTACCTCCATAACACAACCCACATGGACATTTAATCATGTAGATAACATGGGTGGTATTTACCTACATAACACAGCCCACATGGACATTTAATCATGTAGATAACATGGGTGGTATTTACCTACATAACACAACCCACATGGACATTTAATCATGTAGATAACATGGGTGGTGTTTACCTACATAACACAGCCCACATGGACATTTAATCATGTAGATAACATGGGTGGTGTTTACCTACATAAAACAACCGACATGGACATTTAATCATGTAGATAACATGGGTGGTATTTACATACATAACACAACCCACATGGACATTTAATCATGTAGATAACATGGGTGGTGTTTACCTACATAACACAGCCCCCATGGACATTTAATCATGTAGATAACATGGGTGGTGTTTACCTACATAACACAACCCACATGGACATTTAATCATGTAGATAACATGGGTGGTGTTTACCTACATAACACAACCCACATGGACATTTAATCATGTAGATAACATGGGTGGTGTTTACCTACATAACACAGCCCACATGGACATTTAATCATGTAGTAACATGGGTGGTGTTTACCTACATAACACAACCCACATGGACATTTAATCATGTAGATAACATGGGTGGTGTTTACCTACATAACACAGCCCACATGGACATTTAATCATGTAGATAACATGGGTGGTGTTTACCTACATAACACAACCCACATGGACATTTAATCATGTAGATAACATGGGTGGTGTTTACCTACATAACACAACCCACATGGACATTTAATCATGTAGATAACATACGTGGTGGGTTCTTAAATTTACCCGACCTCTTCTATATACAATAAGTGGTGGGTTGTTAAATTCAGCTGGCAGAGCTGGGTCTGATAAAACATGACAATGGTTCTAAGGAGTTATCTTATCCATAAAGAACTTCTCACAGTCTTCAACGTCGCTGAACTTCACCACTACATGTCTGTGCATCTGTCTGTCTGTCATTCTGTCTGTGTGACTCTGTCTAGATTTAGGTTCCCAAGGAAGGTACTCCTGATAGCGCTCAAACCCATCTGGATCTTGACACTCTGAACATATGTTCTGCATCATATCTCTTACACCAGATATGGTATTTTTTGTATTTTGTACTTTGTAAAAGGGTATTTTCTTTTTGTTTGCTGCAAAAACTGCAAAACCTGCTTGGAACGAAATACTGCTGTGAAACCTACAGGAGCCGTATCTTAATTTGATCATCCTGTTGTTGTAGGAATTTTCCTGCACAGAATGAAATGCAAATTTGTAATGTATTCCAGGTTGAAAAGGCTTCTAAAGTTTGTATTTTCTTCTTTAAAATGTCAGACTTTTTTTGACCAAACTATTTTTTAACAACCCCTACAAAAAATGTCCATTAATTAAAAACAACATAACAATTTCCTGTTGCTGCAGGATCATTTCTGTTGTGTGAAACTGTCTCAAATGAATATATGGCATCTCTCTCTCTCTGCCTCCCTCTCTCTCTCTCTCTCTCTGCCTCCCTCTCTCTCTCTGCCTCCCTCTCTCTCTCTGTCTCTCTGCCTCTCTGCCTCTCTGTCTCTCTGCCTCCCTCTCTCTGCCTCTCTGTCTCTCTCTCTCTGCCTCCCTCTCTCTGCCTCTCTGTCTCTGCCTCTCTGTCTCTGCCTCTCTGCCTCCCTCTCTCTGCCTCTCTGTCTCTGCCTCTCTGTCTCTGCCTCTCTGTCTCTCTGCCTCCCTCTCTCTGCCTCTCTGTCTCTCCCTCTCTGTCTCTGCCTCTCTGTCTCTCTGCCTCCCTCTCTCTGCCTCTCTGTCTCTCTCTCTCTGCCTCCCTCTCTCTGCCTCTCTGTCTCTGCCTCTCTGTCTCTGCCTATGTCTCTCTCTCTCTGCCTCCCTCTCTCTGTCTGCCTCTCTGCCTCCCTCTCGCTCTCTGCCTCTCTGTCTCTCGCTCTCTGCCTCTCTGACTCTGCCTCTCTGTCTCTCTCTCTGCCTCCCTCTCTCTGCCTCTCTGTCTCTGCCTCTCTGTCTCTGCCTCTCTGTCTCTCTCTCTCTGCCTCTCTGTCTCTGCCTCTGTCTCTCTCTCTGCCTCCCTCTCTCTGTCTCTCTGTCTCTGCCTCTCTGCCTCCCTCTCTCTGCCTCTCTGTCTCTGCCTCTCTGTCTCTGCCTCTCTGTCTCTCTCTCTGCCTCCCTCTCTCTGCCTCTCTGTCTCTGCCTCTCTGTCTCTGTCTCTCTGTCTCTGCCTCTCTGTCTCTGCCTCTCTGTCTCTCTCTCTGCCTCCCTCTCTCTGCCTCCCTCTCTCTGCCTCTCTGTCTCTGCCTCTCTGTCTCTGCCTCTCTCTCTCTGTCTCTCTGTCTCTGCCTCTCTGTCTCTGCCTCTCTGTCTCTCTCTCTGCCTCCCTCTCTCTGCCTCTCTGTCTCTGCCTCTCTGTCTCTGCCTCTCTGTCTCTCTCTCTGCCTCCCTCTCTCTGTCTCTGCCTCTCTGCCTCCCTCTCGCTCTCTGCCTCTCTGTCTCTCGCTCTCTGTCTATATATATATATATATATATAATATATATTTATCAATCAATCAATCAATCATTTGAAACTGTCCTGTCCACAGAAGTCATGGATTGGAGGTTTGAAAACTGAAACAAGGCTGACCTCTGCTGGTGAGATGATTTGAGAACACTGCTTGAAAATCCTTTTTTAAATAATTTAACCTTTATTTAACTAGGCAAGTCAGTAAAGAACAAATTCTTATTTACAATGACGGCCTACCCCGGCCAAACCTGGACGATGCTGGGCCAATTGTGCGCCACCCTATGGGTCTCCCAATCACGGCAGGATGTGATGCAGCCTGGATTTTGACCAGCTCCGGGTATGTTTAGAGACATGGTAGCTTCTTGACCAGCTCCAGGTATGTTTAGAGACATGGTAGCTTCTTGACCAGCTCCAGGTATGTTTTGAGACATGGTAGCTTCTTGACCAGCTCCAGGTATGTTTTGAGACATGGTAGCTTCTTGACCAGCTCCAGGTATGTTTAGAGACATGGTAGCTTCTTGACCAGCTCCAGGTATGTTTAGAGACATGGTAGCTTCTTGACCAGCTCCAGGTATGTTTAGAGACATGGTAGCTTCTTGACCAGCTCCAGGTATGTTTAGAGACATGGTAGCTTCTTGACCAGCTCCAGGTATGTTTAGAGACATGGTAGCTTCTTGACCAGCTCCAGGTATGTTTAGAGACATGGTAGCTTATTGACCAGCTCCAGGTATGTTTTGAGACATGGTAGCTTCTTGACCAGCTCCAGGTGTGTTTAGAGACATGGTAGCTTCTTGACCAGCTCCAGGTATGTTTAGAGACATGGTAGCTTCTTGACCAGCTCCAGGTATGTTTTGAGACATGGTAGCTTCTTGACCAGCTCCAGGTATGTTTAGAGACATGGTAGCTTCTTGACCAGCTACAGGTATGTTTAGAGACATGGTAGCTTCTCGACCAGCTCCAGGTATGTTTAGAGACATGGTAGCTTCTTGACCAGCTCCAGGTATGTTTAGAGACATGGTAGCTTCTTGACCAGCTCCAGGTATGTTTAGAGACATGGTAGCTTCTTGACCAGCTCCAGGTATGTTTAGAGACATGGTAGCTTCTTGACCAGCTCCAGGTATGTTTAGAGACATGGTAGCTTCTCGACCAGCTCCAGGTATGTTTAGAGACGTGGTAGCTTCTTGACCAGCTCCAGGTATGTTTAGAGACATGGTAGCTTCTCGACCAGCTCCAGGTATGTTTAGAGACGTGGTAGCTTCTTGACCAGCTCCAGGTATGTTTAGAGACATGGTAGCTTCTTGACCAGCTCCAGGTATGTTTAGAGACATGGTAGCTAGCTGGTATGCTGGAGCTGGTTGGACACATATTTATGGCAAAGTTTGAATGAATAACTGATAACTAAAATAGTACTACATTCAATAATTTATATTTTTAGCTGAAATAACGTGGTTTAATGTTGAATTGGAGCATTTTGGAGTCACATGGTTACATTTAAACAGTATGAGAACAAAACACCAGACTCTCACAGGCTTCATTCATTATAAATGTTTATTCCTTCAGATGGGAAGAAGATGGATACATACAGTGATATAATTACATTCAGAACATATAATAGCATCTCTATGGTAACAGTTATAGAATTACATTCAGAACATATAATAGTATCTCTATGGTAACAGTGATAGAATTACATTCAGAACATATAATAGTATCTCTATGGTAACAGTGATAGAATTACATTCAGAACATATAATAGTATCTCTATGGTAACAGTGATAGAATTACATTCAGAACATATAATAGTATCTCTATGGTAACAGTGATAGAATTACATTCAGAACATATAATAGTATCTCTATGGTAACAGTGATAGAATTACATTCAGAACATATAATAGTATCTCTATGGTAACAGTGATAGAATTACATTCAGAACATATAATAGTATCTCTATGGTAACAGTGATAGAATTACATTCAGAACATATAATAGTATCTCTATGGTAACAGTGATAGAATTACATTCAGAACATATAATAGTATCTCTATGGTAACAGTGATAGAATTACATTCAGAACATATAATAGTATCTCTATGGTAACAGTGATAGAATTACATTCAGAACATATAATAGTATCTCTATGGTAACAGTGATAGAATTACATTCAGAACATATAATAGTATCTCTATGGTAACAGTGATAGAATTACATTCAGAACATATAATAGTATCTCTATGGTAACAGTGATAGAATTACATTCAGAACATATAATAGTATCTCTATGGTAACAGTGATAGAATTACATTCAGAATATATAATAGTATCTCTATGGTAACAGTGATAGAATTACATTCAGAACATATAATAGTATCTCTATGGTAACAGTGATAGAATTACATTCAGAACATATAATAGTATCTCTATGGTAACAGTGATAGAATTACATTCAGAACATATAATAGTATCTCTATGGTAACAGTGATAGAATTACATTCAGAACATATAATAGTATCTCTATGGTAACAGTGATAGAATTACATTCAGAACATATAATAGTATCTCTATGGTAACAGTGATAGAATTACATTCAGAACATATAATAGTATCTCTATGGTAACAGTGATAGAATTACATTCAGAACATATAATAGTATCTCTATGGTAACAGTGATAGAATTACATTCAGAACATATAATAGTATCTCTATGGTAACAGTGATAGAATTACATTCAGAACATATAATAGTATCTCTATGGTAACAGTGATAGAATTACATTCAGAACATATAATAGTATCTCTATGGTAACAGTGATAGAATGACATTCAGAACATATAATAGTATCTCTTTTTATATTTGATAGAGTATAGACTATAGATATATAGACATAGAAGAGATGGACAGAGAGGGAAGAGTATAGACTATAGATATATATAGACATAGAAGAGAAAAGTATTACAATTGAAAGTGTACATATGTTGACATGTAACCATTGTAACCCTTACTACCATTATAACCCTCACTACCATTATAACCCTCATTACCATTACAACCCTCATTACCATTATAACCCTCACTACCATTATAACCCTCATTACCATTACAACCCTCATTACCATTATAACCCTCATTACCATTACAACCCTTACTACCATTATAACCCTCACTACCATTATAACCCTCATTACCATTACAACCCTCATTACCATTATAACCCTCATTATCATTATAACCCTGATAATCATTACTCTAACAGTAATGATAGTTTGTTGATATGGTGTGAGCATCTGTACCCAGATCATCCAAAGAACCTTCCAGAACTATTTCTCATGGAATTGTAAAGATTCCTCACTACGGAAGGAATTCTTCCAACTGGGTTAGGAGGAAGTGGTAGGTTAAGGACCTCTTGGACAATCTTCTGGGAACACCTTAGTACCATCTTGGTGATATTTGTTCAACATTTCTTCGAGTTTTCCCAAGGTTAGTTGATTCAAGGCCTCCCCCTTCTTGTTCCACCCCCAGTGTGCTTCAGCCATCCACCCTTTCTTCTCCCTGTTGTAACAGCAGAAGGCTGTCCACATGAGATCTGGGATGTTCACTCGTTTGTTCAGTTTGTTGCTCTTACTGGGAACTGCTCCAGTCACCACATAGGCTTCTATCTTCCCGTTGTTATTAATACAGTCCGTCTCAAGCTTTTCTCTGACATTTCTCTCCATATCATTCCAGCTGCCCCCGTTGAAGGTGATGTCCTGGGGAACGATGTTGGTCAGGGTAAAGGTGGACTCCTGAGTATCCAGGTCATGAGCATGTGAACTTGGGAAGAGGTGACCTCTGTTCACCCCTTTATAATCTGTTGGGTCTTGGCCATGACCATAGTCGTTGTTCTCAGCCTGGTTTATGTAATGGACTCTTCCCATTTTCTCCATTTCAGGGCTGTTCTTTTCCCCTTCGAGCTGCAGGAAACAACAGTCATACAGTCATTCACTAGTTCTGTACAGTAACCTCTATTTTCAGGGGGGGTTCACAATCCACAATCAAGATAATCAAGTCTCTACACCCTCCACAGTGGTAGTTGTATATTCTGTAACTTAACTGTCTGTGATATATACCAGTCAACAAATACACATGTTATATGACAAAACATTAGTCCTACCTGGGGCTCTATCATCCAGGGTTCATCTGGTCGACCCTGTATATAACCAGTGAAGGTGTAGGCTGAGAACACAGGGATCCTGTTGGTCGTGTCGTAGAGAGTTGCAAACCTGTAGATGTTGTTGAACAACTGGCAGATCGGCTTGTAGCGGTTCTGGTTCTTGACTATCCCACCAACCAAAACATCCGGGAGATTTGGAGTTGTCTCCTCCAGGAAGAACTTCTCACAGTCTGGAACATCACTGAACTTCTTCACTACATGAGAGAAAGCAGGAGGAAGGAGAGAGAGAAGGAGGAGAGTAGAGAGATGATTCAATACCCCCATCATCACCTGAAGACTGTACACCACAGAGACAAAGATGAAGTTACAGAGACCAGTTGGTAGACTGGAGACTGTTGATCTAAGTCAGGACAGGCTGATTTAAATAGTTTTTCAGAGACTCCTCCTTCAGATGTCAAGGGAGGTGAGATGAGATGAGATGAGAGGGAGGAACAGAGAGAGAGACTAGAACAGGATGAGACAGGGAGGAACAGAGAGAGAGTAGAACAGGATGAGACAGGGAGGAACAGAGAGAGTAGAACAGGATGAGACAGGGAGGAACAGAGAGAGAGAGTAGAACAGGATGAGACAGGGAGGAACAGAGAAAGTAGAACAGGATGAGACAGGGAGGAACAGAGAGAGAGAGTAGAACAGGATGAGACAGGGAGGAACAGAGAGAGAGAGTAGAACAGGATGAGACAGGGAGGAACAGAGAGAGAGTAGAACAGGATGAGACAGGGAGGAACAGAGAGAGAGAGTAGAACAGGATGAGACAGGGAGGAACAGAGAGAGAGAGTAGAACAGGATGAGACAGGGAGGAACAGAGAGAGTAGAACAGGATGAGACAGGGAGGAACAGAGAGAGAGTAGAACAGGATGAGACAGGGAGGAACAGAGAGAGAGAGTAGAACAGGATGAGACAGGGAGGAACAGAGAGAGTAGAACAGGATGAGACAGGGAGGAACAGAGAGAGTAGAACAGGATGAGACAGGGAGGAACAGAGAGAGAGAGTAGAACAGGATGAGACAGGGAGGAACAGAGAGAGAGAGTAGAACAGGATGAGACAGGGAGGAACAGAGAGAGAGAGTAGAACAGGATGAGACAGGGAGGAACAGAGAGAGTAGAACAGGATGAGACAGGGAGGAACAGAGAGAGAGTAGAACAGGATGAGACAGGGAGGAACAGAGAGAGAGTAGAACAGGATGAGACAGGGAGGAACAGAGAGAGAGTAGAACAGGATGAGACAGGGAGGAACAGAGAGAGAGAGTAGAACAGGATGAGACAGGGAGGAACAGAGAGAGTAGAACAGGATGAGACAGGGAGGAACAGAGAGAGAGTAGAACAGGATGAGACAGGGAGGAACAGAGAGAGAGAGTAGAACAGGATGAGACAGGGAGGAACAGAGAGAGAGTAGAACAGGATGAGACAGGGAGGAACAGAGAGAGAGAGTAGAACAGGATGAGACAGGGAGGAACAGAGAGAGTAGAACAGGATGAGACAGGGAGGAACAGAGAGAGAGTAGAACAGGATGAGACAGGGAGGAACAGAGAGAGAGAGTAGAACAGGATGAGACAGGGAGGAACAGAGAGAGAGTAGAACAGGATGAGACAGGGAGGAACAGAGAGAGTAGAACAGGATGAGACAGGGAGGAACAGAGAGAGAGGAGAACCCCATTGGGGTCGCTGAGTCTGTTGCCACTATTAGACACTGTATGATCGGATACATGTATTTCCTTATTGAGTTATCAAGGGTTGTCATTCTAAATGTATTTGTTATTCTGATTAGTTTATTTCTATTTAACCGGCAGTATTATTTTGTTTTGGTGTGAGACGTGTCCAAAACTGTGTGTAAGGTCTAATTTGTCAAGAACACAAAGCAGGAAAGCAACTTCCGACGTCTTTGTCAACCAGGACTTACCTGGGTGGATGCTCTACCCATAGATATGTGCTCAGCCAGGACTAACATGGGTGGATGCTCTACCCATAGATATGTACTCAACCAGGACTAACCTGGGTGGATGCTCTACCCATAGATATGTACTCAACCAGGACTAACCTGGGTGGATGCTCTACCCATAGATATGTACTCAACCAGGACTTACCTGGGTGGATGCTCTACCCATAGATATGTGCTCAACCAGGACTAACCTGGGTGGATGCTCTACCCATAGATATGTACTCAACCAGGACTTACCTGGGTGGATTCTCTACCCATAGATATGTACTCAACCAGGACTTGCCTGGGTGGATGCTCTACCCATAGATATGTACTCAACCAGGACTAACCTGGGTGGATGCTCTACCCATAGCCTTGTATTCAATGCGTTCCACCTCAGATAGATAAACTGGCCTCAGTCCACATGAGGTACTGATGGTCCATCCCATGAGGACCCCTACATCACCACCACCAACAGTCCCTGATCTGCATCTGATGGATGAAGCTATAATGAAGTACTGCAGAGCTCTGACTAACTGTATTCCAGCTGTTCACTCACAGGTCTTTGCTGCCCAAACTCTCCCAGATGACCGTCCCCATCACCATCTCCAGCCTGGAGATTGGGTAATGGTCAGGAGGCAGGACAGAGGTAAAGAAACCTTTGAACCAGGTGGACAGGACCACATCAGACCGTTGTCACCACCCCAATGGTGGTAAAGTGCTGAGGGAAAGACACCTGGATCCACACCTCCCACAGTAAGCAAGTAGCAGAGCTGGAAGAAGATGTTACTCCTACAACCCAGTAGGATCTCTCTACTTACCCTGTGACCTCCTACAACACATTAGGGTCTCTCTACTTACCCTGGGACTCTCCTACAACCCAGTAGGGTCTCTCTGCTTACCCTGGGACTCTCCTACAACCCAGTAGGATCTCTCTACTTACCCTGGGACTCTCCTACAACCCAGTAGGGTCTCTCTACTTACCCTGGGACCTCCTACAACCCAGTAGGGTCTCTCTGCTTACCCAGGGACCTCCTACAACCCAGTAGGGTCTCTCTACTTACCCTGGGACCTCCTACAACCCAGTAGGGGCTCTCTACTTACCCTGGGACCTCCTACAACCCAGTAGGGTCTCTCTACTTACCCTGGGACCTCCTACAACCAAGTAGGGTCTCTCTGCTTACCCTGAGACCTCCTACAACCCAGTAGGGTCTCTCTACTTACCCTGGGACCTCCTACAACCCAGTAGGGTCTCTCTACTTACCCTGGGACCTCCTACAACCCAGTAGGGTCTCTCTGCTTACCCTGGGACCTCCTACAACCCAGTAGGGTCTCTCTACTTACCCTGGGACCTCCTACAACCCAGTAGGGTCTCTCTACTTACCCTGGGACCTCCTACAACCCAGTAGGGTCTCTCTGCTTACCCTGGGACCTCCTACAACCCAGTAGGGGCTCTCTACTTACCCTGGGACCTCCTACAACCCAGTAGGGTCTCTCTACTTACCCTGGGACCTCCTACAACCCAGTAGGGTCTCTCTACTTACCCTGGGACCTCCTACAACCCAGTAGGGGCTCTCTGCCTACCCTGGGACCTCCTACAACCTAGTAGGGTCTCTCTACTTACCCTGTGACCTCCTACAACCCAGTAGGGTATCTCTACTTACCCTGGGACCTCCTACAACCCAGTAGGGGCACTCTACTTACCCTGGGACCTCCTACAACCCAGTAGGGGCACACTGCTTACCCAGGGACTCACAGCCATTGTGGCTGTGGGCATCCTCTGGGTGGTAGCAGACTTTGAGCAAGAGGCAGGTGAACGTGCTAGTAACCTCTCCCTGAACTCTCTACTCCAACGAGGCCCACTGATCTGAACCTGGACCCTGGTGACCCCTCTAACCTGAACCTGGACCCTGGTGACCCCTCTAACCTGAACCTGGACCCTGGTGACCCCTCTAACCTGAACCTGGACCCTGGTGACCCCACTGACCTGAACCTGGACCCTGGTGACCCCACTTACCTGAACCTGGACCTTGGTGACCCCTCTGACCTGAACCTGTACCCTGGTGACCCCACTGACCTGAACCTGGACCTTGGTGGACGAGACGTTCACCCGCCGCTCTATCCTCAGGCGGATGGTCAAAGACTGCCCAGAAGCGGCGGGTGAAATCCTCAAAGTGGTCCAACACCGCTGGAAGAAGAAGCGGTGTTGGACCACTTTGAGGATTTGAACGTCTCGTCCACCTGAGGCAGAGGATGAGGAGCGCACAAGAGTTTGCGTTGGAATTCCGGACCGCCAGCGCGGGATGGAATGACAGGGCCCTGATCGATCACTACCGGTGCAGTCTGCGCGAGGACGTCTGTCGGGAGATGTTCTGCAGGGACACCCCTCTCACATTCAACCAGCTGTTGGACCTGTCCATCTGGCTGGATAACCTGCTGGCTACCCGCGGACGTCCAGATCGGGGTCTGTCGGTTCCATCTCCCAGCACCACCGCTCCGACGCCCATGGAGCTGGGAGGTGCTGCACTTAGGGCGACCAGAGGAGGGGCCGGCCCATGCACCATCTGTGGCCACGGAGGGCACAATGCCGGTCGGTGCTGGGGAGTCTGGGAGTCGAGGCAGGGGCACTCTCGTGTCACCCCAGGTGAGTCGGCACCAGGCTCACCCAGAGCCCCCTGTTGCTCACATGTTTTTGTTTATGAATTTTCCTGAGTTTTCCCCGCATTCCCAGCATAAGGCGCTCGTAGATTCAGGCGCAGCTGGGAATTTTTTGACAGATCATTTCCCCATAGTTCCTGTGGATATGCCCTTCCCTGTACGCACCCTAGATAGTCGACCATTAGGGTCAGGGCTAATTAGGGAGGCCACCGCTCCACTGGGCATGGTTATGCAGGAGGGTCACAAGGAGAGAATCAGTCTCTTCCTTATTGATTCTCCTGCATTTCCCGTGGTGCTGGGCCTACCCTGGTTGGCCTGTCATGACCCCACTATTTTGTGGCAACAGAGGGTTGGTCACGGGGTGGCCACGAAAGTGCTCGGGGAGGTGTTTAGGGGTTTCTGGGATCTGGGAGATCTGGGACCCCGGGTCGATCTGAGAGATCTGGGAGATCTTCCCATCCAGTTTTAGGATTGTCATTTGTTACTGTTTCTGTAGCACAAAGGTGCTCTGGGAAGGGGTTGCTAGCCCCATGCCCAACCGTCCACTGTAGATTAGCTAGAAATATGACTGTACTACAGAACGTATCAGATTGTTGAATTTGTGGATGTTACCAGACGGGGCTGAGACTATGACATCAGATTGTTGAGGTTGTAGATTGTTACCAGACGGGGCTGAGACTATGACATCAGATTGTTGAGGTTGTAGATTGTTACCAGACGGGGCTGAGACTATGACATCAGATTGTTGAGGTTGTAGATTGTTACCAGACAGGGCTGAGACTATGACATCAGATTGTTGAGGTTGTAGATTGTTACCAGACGGGGCTGAGACTATGACATCAGATTGTTGAGGTTGTAGATTGTTACGAGACAGGGCTGAGACTATGACATCAGATTGTTGAGGTTGTAGATTGTTACCAGACAGGGCTGAGACTATGACATCAGATTGTTGAGGTTGTAGATTGTTACCAGACAGGGCTGAGACTATGACATCAGATTGTTGAGGTTGTAGATTGTTACCAGACGGGGCTGAGACTATGACATTAGATTGTTGAGGTTGTAGATTGTTACGAGACGGGGCTGAGACTATGCCATTACTAGCTATACCCCTCGGTGGTGTACTCCCCCCTAGGTTGTTATATATCACCCTGGTCTACTCCCCCCCAGATTATTGTGTTATATATCACCCTGGTCTACTCTCCTCCAGGTTATTGTGTTATATATAACCCTGGTCTACTCCCCCCCAGGTTATTGTGTTATATATCACCCTGGTCTACTCTCCCCCAGGTTATTGTGTTATATATCACCCTGGTCTACTCCCCCCCAGGTTATTGTGTTATATATCACCCTGGTCTACTCTCCCCCAGGTTATTGTGTTATATATCACCCTGGTCTACACTCCCCCAGGTTATTGTGTTATATATCACCCTGGTCTACTCCCCCCCAGGTTATTGTGTTATATATCACCCTGGTCTACTCTCCCCCAGGTTATTGTGTTATATATCACCCTGGTCTATTCTCCTCCAGGTTATTGTGTTATATATCACCCTGGTCTACTCTCCCCCAGGTTATTGTGTTATATATCACCCTGGTCTACTCTCCCCCAGGTTATTGTGTTATATATCACCCTGGTCTATTCTCATCCAGGTTATTGTGTTATATATCACCCTGGTCTACTCTCCCCCAGGTTATTGTGTTATATATCACCCTGGTCTACTCCCCCCCAGGTTATTGTGTTATATATCACCCTGGTCTACTCTCCCCCAGGTTATTGTGTTATATATCACCCTGGTCTACTCTCCTCCAGGTTATTGTGTTATATATCACCCTGGTCTACTCTCCTCCAGGTTATTGTGTTATATATCACCCTGGTCTACTCTCCTCCAGGTTATTGTGTTATATATCACCCTGGTCTACTCTCCCCCAGGTTATTGTGTTATATATCACCCTGGTCTACTCTCCCCCAGGTTATTGTGTTATATATCACCCTGGTCTACTCTCCTCCAGGTTATTGTGTTATATATCACCCTGGTCTACTCTCCTCCATGTTATTGTGTTATATATCACCCTGGTCTACTCTCCTCCAGGTTATTGTGTTACATATTACCCTGGTCTATTCTCCTCCAGGTTATTGTGTTATATATCACCCTGGTCTACTCTCCCCCAGGTTATTGTGTTATATATCACCCTGGTCTATTCTCCTCCAGGTTATTGTGTTATATATCACCCTGGTCTACTCTCCCCCAGGTTGTTATATATCACCCTGGTCTACTCTCCCCCCAGGTTATTGTGTTATATATCACCCTGGTCTACTCTCCTCCAGGTTATTGTGTTATATATCACCCTGGTCTACTCTCCCCCCAGGTTATTGTGTTATATATCACCCTGGTCTACTCTCCTCCAGGTTATTGTGTTATATATCCCCCTGGTCTACTCTCCCCCAGGTTATTGTGTTATATATCACCCTGGTCTACTCCCCCCCAGGTTATTGTGTTATATATCACCCTGGTCTACTCTCCCCCAGGTTATTGTGTTATATATCACCCTGGTCTACTCTCCCCCAGGTTGTTATATATCACCCTGGTCTACTCCCCCCCAGGTTATTGTGTTATATATCACCCTGGTCTACTCTCCCCCAGGTTATTGTGTTATATATCACCCTGGTCTACTCTCCCCCAGGTTATTGTGTTATATATCACCCTGGTCTACTCTCCCCCAGGTTGTTATATATCACCCTGGTCTACTCTCCCCCAGGTTATTGTGTTATATACCACCCTGGTCTACTCTCCCCCAGGTTATTGTGTTATATATCACCCTGGTCTACTCTCCCCCAGGTTATTGTGTTATATATCACCCTGGTCTACTCTCCCCCAGGTTGTTATATATCACCCTGGTCTACTCTCCTCCAGGTTATTGTGTTATATATCACCCTGGTCTACTCTCCCCCAGGTTATTGTGTTATATATCACCCTGGTCTACTCTCCCCCAGGTTATTGTGTTATATATCACCCTGGTCTACTCTCCCCCAGGTTACTGTGTTATATATCACCCTGGTCTACTCTCCCCCAGGTTATTGTGTTATATATCACCCTGGTCTACTCTCCTCCAGGTTATTGTGTTATATATCACCCTGGTCTACTCTCCCCCAGGTTATTGTGTTATATATCACCCTGGTCTACTCTCCCCCAGGTTATTGTGTTATATATCACCCTGGTCTACTCTCCCCCAGGTTATTGTGTTATATATCACCCTGGTCTACTCTCCCCCAGGTTATTGTGTTATATATCACCCTGGTCTACTCTCCCCCAGGTTATTGTGTTATATATCACCCTGGTCTACTCTCCCCCAGGTTGTTATATATCACCCTGGTCTACTCTCCCCCAGGTATGTTATATATCACCCTGGTCTACTCTCCCCCAGGTTACTGTGTTATATATCACCCTGGTCTACTCTCCCCCAGGTTATTGTGTTATATATCACCCTGGTCTACTCTCCCCCAGGTTATTGTGTTATATATCACCCTGGTCTACTCTCCCCCAGGGTATTGTGTTATATATCACCCTGGTCTACTCTCCCCCAGGTTATTGTGTTATATATCACCCTGGTCTACTCTCCCCCAGGTTACTGTGTTATATATCACCCTGGTCTACTCTCCCCCAGGTTATTGTGTTATATATCACCCTGGTCTACTCTCCCCCAGGTTACTGTGTTATATATCACCCTGGTCTACTCTCCCCCAGGTTATTGTGTTATATATCACCCTGGTCTACTCTCCCCCATGTTATTGTGTTATATATCACCCTGGTCTATTCTCCTCCAGGTTATTGTGTTATATATCACCCTGGTCTACTCTCCTCCAGGTTATTGTGTTATATATCACCCTGGTCTACTCTCCTCCAGGTTATTGTGTTATATATCACCCTGGTCTACTCTCCCCCAGGTTATTGTGTTATATATCACCCTGGTCTACTCTCCCCCAGGTTATTGTGTTATATATCACCCTGGTCTACTCTCCCCCAGGTTGTTATATATCACCCTGGTCTACTCTCCCCCAGGTTACTGTGTTATATAGCAAATGGAACTAGTCTACAGTTGGGGGACAGTCCTTGTAAGTTTAACATTTCTGTCTACAAAAATATAGCCCTTCCCTTACTATTGAGAAATGGAACATTCCACTCTAACATGTTTGTGGAATACGTTATTAAACTCAACAATGACAGTGTGTAAACTCAACCTAATTCCTCAGTAAGTGGAACATTGGAGGTGTGTGGGGGGAAACCTACTATTATCCGTCTACAAACTGGTCAGGATTCTACTATTATCTTTCTACAAACTGGTCAGGATTCTAATATTATCTGTCTACAAACTGGTCAGGATTCTACTATTATCTGTCTACAAACTGGTCATGATTCTACTATTATCTGCCTACAAACTGGTCAGGATTCTACTATTATCTGCCTACAAACTGGTCAGGATTCTACTATTATCTGCCTACAAACTGGTCAGGATTCTACTATTATCTGTCTACAAACTGGTCAGGATTCTACTATTATCCGTCTACAAACTGGTCAGGATTCTACTATTATCTTTCTACAAACTGGTCAGGATTCTAATATTATCTGTCTACAAACTGGTCAGGATTCTACTATTATCTGTCTACAAACTGGTCATGATTCTACTATTATCTGTCTACAAACTGGTCATGATTCTACTATTATCTGTCTACAAACTGGTCAGGATTCTACTATTATCTGTCTACAAACTGGTCAGGATTCTACTATTATCTGTCTACAAACTGATCAGGATTCTACTATTATCTGTCTACAAACTGGTCAGGATTCTACTATTATCTGTCTACAAACTGGTCAGGATTCTACTATTATCTGTCTACAAACTGGTCAGGATTCTACTATTATCTGTCTACAAACTGGTCAGGATTCTACTATTATCTGTCTACAAACTGGTCAGGATTCTACTATTATCTGTCTACAAACTGGTCAGGATTCTACTATTATCTGTCTACAAACTGGTCAGGATTCTACTATTATCTGTCTACAAACTGGTCAGGATTCTACTATTATCTGTCTACAAACTGATCAGGATTCTACTATTATCTGTCTACAAACTGGTCAGGATTCTACTATTATCTGTCTACAAACTGGTCAGGATTCTACTATTATCTGTCTACAAACTGGTCAGGATTCTACTATTATCTGTCTACAAACTGGTCAGGATTCTACTATTATCTGTCTACAAACTGGTCAGGATTCTACTATTATCTATCTACAAACTGGTCAGGATTCTACTATTATCTGTCTACAAACTGGTCAAGATTCTACTATTATCTGCCTACAAACTGGTCAGGATTCTACTATTATCTGTCTACAAACTGGTCAGGATTCTACTATTATCTGTCTACAAACTGGTCAGGATTCTACTATTATCTGTCTACAAACTGGTCAGGATTCTACTTTTATCTGTCTACAAACTGGTCAGGATTCTACTATTATCTGTCTACAAACTGGTCAGGATTCTACTATTATCTGTCTACAAACTGGTCAGGATTCTACTATTATCTGTCTACAAACTGGTCAGGATTCTACTATTATCTGTACAAACTGGTCAGGATTCTACTATTATCTGTCTACAAACTGGTCAGGATTCTACTATTATCTGTCTACAAACTGGTCAGGATTCTACTATTATCTGTCTACAAACTGGTCAGGATTCTACTATTATCTGTCTACAAACTGGTCAGGATTCTACTATTATCTGTCTACAAACTGGTCAGGATTCTACTATTATCTGCCTACAAACTGGTCAGGATTCTACTATTATCTGCCTACAAACTGGTCAGGATTCTACTATTATCTGCCTACAAACTGGTCAGGATTCTACTATTATGCTGTTTCTATGAATTGCTATGTTGTTTCTGCTGTAGATTCTACCCCAGTTCCCCCAAATCACCCCTTTCTCCCACTTGTATAGGTTGGACCATTGTAACTGACCCTGAAGTGTTTTTTCTCTACATTAATTCTCAATGATGGCATGACCACTGTGCTTGATTCCAGTAGAGAACTAGCCAATCAGGTAGAAAGAATGGGGGATGCTCCTGCTATTGAAGAATGAATTGCTGAACTTATGGCTATAATTACCATGGTCTTACAAAATAGATTGTCTTTGGATATTCTCCTAGCAGAAAAGTGTGGATGTTGTTCAGAATGTTGTACTTACATTCTGGATTCCTCCATTGGGGTTGCTGAGTCTTTTGCCACTATCAGACAGGTGGTTGCTACTGTAAACAAGCGAGATAACGAGTGGGGTTGGCATCTGTTTGCATGGGTGAAAAATAGCCTGGGGAACATTGGAACTCTCATGTTGCAAGGTCTCCTAGCCCTGGTTGGAGTCCTTGTGATATCATTCTGGCTGTTCTCATGCCCGACAACCTTGGTGAGGAGATTGTGTGAAACAACATTATCTCCTACCCCACCAGATGGTCATGTTACCACAGACTCAACTTGAATGACCTGACGGACCTCCACAGTTCGCCCCTTTATTGTGGATCCAAATTGTTATATTGGAGAGGATAGTACCTACTGATATTGTCCTATTGGAGAGGATAGTAGTACCTACTGATATTATCCTGTTTACATTTACATTTACATTTAAGTCATTTAGCAGACGCTCTTATCCAGAGCGACTTACAAATTGGTGCATTCACCTTATGATATCCAGTGGAACAACCAATTTACAATAGTGCATCTAAATCTTTTAAGGGGGGGGGGTTAGAAGGATTACTTTATCCTATCCTAGGTATTCCTTAAAGAGGTGGGGTTTCAGGTGTCTCCGGAAGGTGGTGATTGACTCCGCTGACCTGGCGTCGTGAGGGAGTTTGTTCCACCATTGGGGTGCCAGAGCAGCGAACAGTTTTGACTGGGCTGAGCGGGAACTGTACTTCCTCAGAGGTAGGGAGGCGAGCAGGCCAGAGGTGGATGAACGCAGTGCCCTTGTTTGGGTGTAGGGCCTGATCAGAGCCTGAAGGTACGGAGGTGCCGTTCCCCTCACAGCTCCGTGGGCAAGCACCATGGTCTTGTAGCGGATGCGAGCTTCAACTGGAAGCCAGTGGAGTGAGCGGAGGAGCGGGGTGACGTGAGAGAACTTGGGAAGGTTGAACACCAGACGGGCTGCGGCGTTCTGGATGAGTTGTAGGGGTTTAATGGCACAGGCAGGGAGCCCAGCCAACAGCGAGTTGCAGTAATCCAGACGGGAGATGACAAGTGCCTGGATTAGGACCTGCGCCGCTTCCTGTGTGAGGCAGGGTCGTACTCTGCGAATGTTGTAGAGCATGAACCTACAGGAACGGGCCACCGCCTTGATGTTAGTTGAGAACGACAGGGTGTTGTCCAGGATCACGCCAAGGTTCTTAGCGCTCTGGGAGGAGGACACAATGGAGTTGTCAACCGTGATGGCGAGATCATGGAACGGGCAGTCCTTCCCCGGGAGGAAGAGCAGCTCCGTCTTGCCGAGGTTTAGCTTGAGGTGGTGATCCGTCATCCACACTGATATGTCTGCCAGACATGCAGAGATGCGATTCGCCACCTGGTTATCAGAAGGGGGAAAGGAGAAGATTAATTGTGTGTCGTCTGCATAGCAATGATAGGAGAGACCATGTGAGGATATGACAGAGCCAAGTGACTTGGTGTATAGCAAGAATAGGAGAGGGCCTAGAACAGAGCCCTGGGGGACACCAGTGGTGAGAGCACGTGGTGCGGAGACAGATTCTCGCCACGCCACCTGGTAGGAGCGACCTGTCAGGTAGGACGCAATCCAAGCGTGGGCCGCGCCGGAGATGCCCAACTCGGAGAGGGTGGAGAGGAGGATCTGATGGTTCACAGTATCAAAGGCAGCCGATAGGTCTAGAAGGATGAGAGCAGAGGAGAGAGAGTTAGCTTTAGCAGTGCGGAGCGCCTCCGTGACACAGAGAAGAGCAGTCTCAGTTGAATGACTAGTCTTGAAACCTGACTGATTTGGATCAAGAAGGTCATTCTAAGAGAGATAGCAGGAGAGCTGGCCAAGGACGGCACGTTCAAGAGTTTTGGAGAGAAAAGAAAGAAGGGATACTGGTCTGTAGTTGTTGACATCGGAGGGATCGAGTGTAGGTTTTTTCAGAAGGGGTGCAACTCTCGCTCTCTTGAAGACGGAAGGGACGTAGCCAGCGGTCAAGGATGAGTTGATGAGCGAGGTGAGGTAAGGGAGAAGGTCTCCGGAAATGGTCTGGAGAAGAGAGGAGGGGATAGGGTCAAGCGGGCAGGTTGTTGGGCGGCCGGCCGTCACAAAACGCGAGATTTCATCTGGAGAGAGAGGGGAGAAAGAGGTCAAAGCACAGGGTAGGGCAGTGTGAGCAGAACCAGCGGTGTCGTTTGACTTAGCAAACGAGGATCGGATGTCGTCGACCTTCTTTTCAAAATGGTTGACGAAGTCATCCGCAGAGAGGGAGGAGGGGGGGGAGGGGGAGGAGGATTCTAGAGGGAGGAGAAGGTGGCAAAGAGCTTCCTAGGGTTAGAGGCAGATGCTTGGAATTTAGAGTGGTAGAAAGTGGCTTTAGCAGCAGAGACAGAAGAGGAAAATGTAGAGAGGAGGGAGTGAAAGGATGCCAGGTCCGCAGGGAGGCGAGTTCTCCTCCATTTCCGCTCGGCTGCCCGGAGCCCTGTTCTGTGAGCTCGCAATGAGTCGTCGAGCCACGGAGCAGGAGGGAAGGACCGAGCCGGCCTGGAGGATAGGGGACATAGAGAGTCAAAGGATGCAGAAAGGGAGGAGAGGAGGGTTGAGGAGGCAGAATCAGGAGATAGGTTGGAGAAGGTTTGAGCAGAGGGAAGAGATGATAGGATGGAAGAGGAGAGAGTAGCGGGGGAGAGAGAGCGAAGGTTGGGTCGGCGCGATACCATCCGAGTAGGGGCAGAGTGGGAAGTGTTGGATGAGAGCGAGAGGGAAAAGGATACAAGGTAGTGGTCGGAGACTTGGAGGGGAGTTGCATTGAGATTAGTGGAAGAACAGCATCTAGTAAAGATGAGGTCAAGCGTATTGCCTGCCTTGTGAGTAGGGGGGGAAGGTGAGAGGGTGAGGTCAAAAGAGGAGAGGAGTGGAAAGAAGGAGGCAGAGAGGAATGAGTCAAAGGTAGACGTGGGGAGGTTAAAGTCACCCAGAACTGTGAGAGGTGAGCCATCCTCAGGAAAGGAACTTATCAAGGCGTCAAGCTCATTGATGAACTCTCCAAGGGAACCTGGAGGGCGATAAATGATAAGGATGTTAAGCTTGAAAGGGCTGGTAACTGTGACAGCATGGAATTCAAAGGAGGCGATAGACAGATGGGTCAGGGGAGAAAGAGAGAATGTCCACTTGGGAGAGATGATGATCCCAGTGCCACCACCCCGCTGACCAGAAGCTCTCGGGGTGTGCGAGAACACGTGGGCAGACGAGGAGAGAGCAGTAGGAGTAGCAGTGTTATCTGTGGTAATCCATGTTTCCGTCAGTGCCAAGAAGTCGAGGGACTGGAGGGAAGCATAGGCTGGGATGAACTCTGCCTTGTTGGCCGCAGATCGGCAGTTCCAGAGGCTGCCGGAGACCTGGAACTCCACGTGGGTCGTGCGCGCTGGGACCACCAGGTTAGAGTGGCAGCGGCCACGCGGTGTGAAGCGTTTGTATGGTCTGTGCAGAGAGGAGAGAACAGGGATAGACAGACACATAGTTGACAGGCTACAGAAGAGGCTACGCTAATGCAAAGGAGATTGGAATGACAAGTGGACTACACGTCTCGAATGTTCAGAAAGTTAAGCTTACGTTGCAAAAATCTTATTGACTAAAATGATTAAAATGATACAGTACTGCTGGCTGGTGAAGTAGGCTAGCTAGCAGTGGCTGCGTTGTTGACTTTGTTTGAAAGTGTTGCTGGCTAGGTAGCCTCGATAACTGGCTAGGTAACCTCGATAACTGGCTAGATAATTACTCTAAACTACACAATTATCTCAGATACAAAGACAGCAAAGACAACTATGTAGCTAGCTAACACTACACTAATCAAATCGTTCCGTTGTAATGTTTCGGTAGAAGTTGGCTAGCTGGCTAGCTAGCAGTGTTGACAACGTTAGAAGATTCGATAATAATCTAAACTACACAATTATCTTTGATACAAAGACGGCTATGTAGCTAGCTAATAAAAAAGTGCTAAGATCAGAGGATAGTACCGTTGGAGAGGATAGTACCTACTGATATTGTCCTATTGGAGAGGATAGTACCTACTGATATTATCCTATTGGAGATGATAGTACCTACTGATATTCTCCTATTGGAGAGGATAGTACCTACTGATATTATCCTATTGGAGAGGATAGTACCTACTGATATTATCCTATTGGAGAGGATAGTGCCTACTGATATTATCCTATTGGAGAGGATAGTACCTACTGATATTATCCTATTGGACACAATAGTACCTACTGATATTATCCTGTTGGAGAGGATAGTAGTACCTACTGATATTGTCCTATTGGAGAGGATAGTGCCTACTGATATTATCCTATTGGAGATGATAGTACCTACTGATATTGTCCTATTGGAGAGGATAGTACCTACTGATATTATCCTATTGGAGAGGATAGTACCTACTGATATTATCCTATTGGAGAGGATAGTACCTACTGATATTATCCTATTGGAGAGGATAGTACCTACTGATATTATCCTGTTGGAGAGGATAGTGCCTACTGATATTATCCTATTGGAGAGGATAGTGCCTACTGATATTATCCTATTGGAGAGGATAGTGCCTACTGATATTATCCTATTGGAGAGGATAGTACCTACTGATATTATTCTATTGGAGAGGATAGTACCTACTTATATTGTCCTATTGGAGAGGATAGTGCCTACTGATATTATCCTGTTGGAGAGGATAGTACCTACTGATATTATCCTATTGGAGAGGATAGTACCTACTGATATTGTCTTATTGGAGAGGATAGTACCTACTGATATTGTCCTATTGGAGAGGATAGTACCTACTGATCTTATCCTATTGGAGAGGATAGTACCTACTCATATTATCCTATTGGAGAGGATAGTACCTACTGATATTATCCTATTGGAGAGGATAGTACCTACTGATATTATCCTATTGGAGAGGATAGTACCTACTGATATTATCCTATTGGAGAGGATAGTACCTACTGATATTATCCTATTGGAGAGGATAGTACCTACTGATATTATCCTATTGGAGAGGATAGTACCTACTGATATTATCCTATTGGAGAGGATAGTACCTACTGATATTATCCTATTGGAGAGGATAGTACCTACTGACTATAGTACCTACTGATATTATCCTATTGGAGAGGATAGGACCTACTGATATTATCCTATTGGAGAGGATAGTACCTACTGATAGTGTCCTATTGGAGAGGATAGTACCTACTGATATTATCCTATTGGAGAGGATAGTGCCTACTGATATTATCCTATTGGAGAGGATAGTACCTACTGATATTATCCTATTGGAGAGGATAGTGCCTACTGATATTATCCTATTGGAGAGGATAGTACCTACTGATATTATCCTATTGGAGAGGATAGTACCTACTGATATTATCCTATTGGAGAGGATAGTACCTACTGATATTATCCTATTGGAGAGGATAGTGCCTACTGATATTATCCTATTGGAGAGGATAGTACCTACTGATATTATCCTATTGGAGAGGATAGTACCTACTGATATTATCCTGTTGGAGAGGATAGTACCTACTGATATTATTCTATTGGAGAGGATAGTGCCTACTGATATTATGCTATTGGAGAGGATAGTACCTACTGATATTATCCTGTTGGAGAGGATAGTACCTACTGATATTGTCCTGTTGGAGAGGATAGTAGTGCCTACTGATATTATCCTATTGGAGAGGATAGTACCTACTGATATTATCCTATTGGAGAGGATAGTGCCTACTGATATTATCCTATTGGAGAGGATAGTGCCTACTGATATTATCCTATTGGAGAGGATAGTGCCTACTGATATTGTCCTATTGGAGAGGATAGTATCTACTGATATTACCTATTGGAGAGGATAGTACCTACTGATATTATCCTATTGGAGAGGATAGTACCTACTGATATTATCTTATTGGAGAGGATAGTACCTACTGATATTATCCTATTGGAGAGGATAGTACCTACTGATATTGTCTTATTGGAGAGGATAGTACCTACTGATATTATCCTATTGGAGAGGATAGTACCTACTGATATTATCCTATTGGAGAGGATAGTACCTACTGATATTATCCTATTGGAGAGGATAGTACCTACTGATATTATCCTATTGGAGAGGATAGTACCTACTGATATTATCCTATTGGAGAGGATAGTACCTACTGATATTGTCCTATTGGAGAGGATAGTACCTACTGATATTGTCCTATTGGAGAGGATAGTACCTACTGATATTATCCTATTGGAGAGGATAGTACCTACTGATATTATCCTATTGGAGAGGATAGTACCTACTGATATTGTCCTATTGGAGAGGATAGTACCTACTGATATTGTCCTATTGGAGAGGATAGTACCTACTGATAGTGTCCTATTGGAGAGGATAGTACCTACTGATATTATCCTATTGGAGAGGATAGTACCTACTGACTATAGTGCCTACTGCCATCTATATGAACCCGATCCCTATGAATCTCCATACTCCCTGGATTGTTATTATGACATCACCTTTTAGTAGTTCCATTGAGGCCACCCCTTTCTGTGTAAAATGCACATTTCCCAGAAACCAGAAGGTTTTCAGTTCTGTCTGACAACATCTCAGATATGTCATGTTTGGTGATTCCTTATGGTTTCCATGGCACCAAAGGGGGAATTGTGGTGGCAGAATTAGTGTTGAACTGTTGTAACTTCTCAAGGGACATGTTCTGTGTTGGACTGTGATGCCTTTCATAGAGTCCTGGTGTGTCTGGACCTTAAACACAAGGCCATTGTGTTCTGGAACTGTTGCTGGTATAAATAACTGTAACAATCTGATGGTATTATCACCTCCCACTATATAAGGGACATGGAACCATTTACTCAGGGGGTTCTTCCCTGTGAAATCACAATCATCTCCTCTGCAGCTGCTTGATTAAAGATCTTTCTATTCAATTAAAAAGTCTCTGCCTTCATCTTTGGATCTAATCTTCTACAACATTTGGTGCCGTGACCCAGATGGACTCAGACATCCCTCTGGCCACATCTTAAAGAAGGTAAGAGACCTTATTAAAACATCTCTGTGAAGGACTGTCTGTTGTCCAGCCGAGCATTAATGGTGAAAGACCTCTTGTCCTCCTCAGCCACAAAATGTTGGTGTTCAATTTGGCAGAACTATTTCTTCCCTATAACAATGAATCTAACCGGTTAACATTGATCAATGGGAGCACAGTGGTGTCTCCAATAGTAGGGATTGGTTTACCTATAATCACCTGAAATATACTGTTGGACCAGTATATTAGGAGGGATTGGTTTACCTATAATCACCTGAAATATACTGTTGGACCAGTATATTAGGAGGGATTGGTTTACCTATAATCACCTGAAATATACTGTTGGACCAGTATATTAGGAGGGATTGGTTTACCTATAATCACCTGAAATATACTGTTGGACCAGAATATTAGCAGGAATTGGATAGCCTACATTTGAATACTGCAGGTAGGAAGTGGATAGCCTGTAAGAAGCAATTGGATAGCCTACAGTATTATAATACTGTATAGATAATCAGTTTGCAAACACAAGGGTTACCAAGTTGTATGTGTGTATAATGGGTTATTAGAGATGTGATGTCATTATACGGGTCTAAGAAGACTATTAGATAATACGGGTCTTAGAAGACTATTAGATAATACGGGTCTATGAAGACTATTAGATAATACGGGTCTAAGAAGACTATTAGATAATACGGGTCTAAGAAGACTATTAGATAATACGGGTCTATGAAGACTATTAGATAATACGGGTCTAAGAAGACTATTAGATAATACGGGTCTAAGGAGACTATTAGATAATACGGGTCTAAGAAGACTATTAGATAATACGGGTCTAAGAAGACTATTACAATCAGGCCCACGAGGACTGGAGTTGTCCAGGCCTGGTCTATCCTGTCTCAGGTGACTCATAATGGACAGAGCACTGCAATGACAGTGGACTGATAGGCAGTGCCAGCCCAGTTATAATACATGTTGATCCTAGAAAGAAACTAGACTTGAGAACTACAATACCTTAAATTAGAGGCTGCCATCTGGTGTTTGGGTTAAAGATAAGCTTACTGTGGACCCATTGATAAGCCACCAGTGAAAGTGAGTGGTATTCACTGAACTCAGGCTGTAAAGGACACAGTGGGAAAATTTGGAACAGAGGTATGAATAATTGAATAAGACACGTTTTTGACGATTACCAACTACTATGTCTTAATTGGATAGTGTGAATAACACCAGTGACTTAAGGATGAAGGTATTGTCATCTAAAACAATAATCTGTTTCCAGTACGTGGAACACTGTCCAAAATGTAAATCGATCCCAGTAAACGTTCTGAGGACCAGGACTATAAAAAAAGGAAAAAGCTGATAAGCCAGCAGCAACTTTTTGAAAGACCGAGTGGATTTGTTAAGTGACTAAGATACTGTAGAAGAGTATTGAAAACAGCATATACATATGAGATGAGTAATTCCAGATATATGTAAACATTATTAAAGTGGCCAGAGATTCGTAATCTATGTCTATTGGCAGCAGCCTCTAATGTGCTAATGATGGCTGTTTAACAGTCTGGTGGCCTTGAGATAGCAGCTGTTTTTCAGTCTCTTGGTGCCAGCTTGATGCACCTGTACTGACCTCGCCTTCTGGATGGTAACGGGGTGAAGAGGCAGTGGCTCGGGTGGTTGATGTTTTGTTGACGTTGGGTGAGAGGTTGTTTCCCAGGCATCACACTCCCAGAGCCCTCACCTCCTCCCTATAGGCTGTCTCGTCATCGTTGGTAATCAAGCCTACTGCTGTTGTGTCATCTGCAAACTTGATGATTGAGTTGGAGGCGTGCTTGGCCACGCAGTCGTGGGTGAACAGGGAGTACAGGAGGGGGCTGAGCACGCACCCTTGTGGTACCCCAGTGTTGAAGATCAGCGGAGTGGAGGTGATGTTTCCTACCTTCACCACCTGGGGACGGCCCGTCAGGAAGTCCTCAAAGCGTGCAAAGAATGTGTTTATCCTGTCAGGAAGCAATACGTCAGTCTCGGCGACGTTGCTGGTTGTCCTTTTGTAGTTCGTGATTGTCTGTAGTCCCTTCCACAAACGTCTCGTGTCTGAGATGTTGAATTGCGACTCCACTTTATCCCTATAATGACGTTTAGCTGGGTTTGATTGCCTTGTGAAGTGAATAACTGCACTGTTTAAACTCTGCCATATTACCAGTCTCCTTGCCATGGTTAAATGTGGTGGTTCGGGCTTTCAGTTTCACCCAACCGCTCCCCGTTTCTTCAGCTGGTTGTTCAGTACAGGACCATTTCTATTCAACTGAACGCTCCATTACGTTTTAATGTACTGAACATACTATTTAGTTTAATGTACTGAACATACTATTTAGTTTTAATGTACTGAACATACTATTTAGTTTTAATGTACTGAACATACTATTTAGTTTAATGTACTGAACGCAGCCCTGCATTGTCTGGAATAATAACCATTCTTAGTGTGTGTGTCCCAAATGGCACCCTATTCCTTATGTAGTGCAGGTCCTGGTCTAAAGTAGTGCACTACATAGGGAATAGTGTTCAAATAGGTCCTGGTATAAAGTAGTGCACTACATAGGGAATAATGGTCAAATAGGCTCTGGTCTAAAGTAGTGCACTACATAGGGAATAATGGTCAAATAGGTCCTGGTCTAAAGTAGTGCACTACATAGGGAATAATGGTCAAATAGGTCCTGTTCTAAAGTAGTGCACTACATAGGGAATAGTGGTCAAATAGGTCCTGGTCTAAAGTAGTGCACTACATAGGGAATAGTGGTCAAATAGGCCCTGGTCTAAAGTAGTGCACTACATAGGGAATAGTGGTCAAATAGGCCCTGGTCTAAAGTAGTGCACTACATAGGATATAGGGTTCAAATAGGCCCTGGTCTAAAGTAGTGCACTACATAGGGAATAATGGTCAAATATGCCCATGTCTAAAGTAGTGCACTACATAGGGAATAATGGTCAAATAGCCCCTGGTCTAAAGTAGTGCACTACATAGGGAATAATGGTCAAATAGGCCCTGGTCTAAAGTAGTGCACAACATAGGGAATAATGGTCAAATAGGTCCTGGTCTAAAGTAGTGCACTACATAGGGAATAGGGTTCGAATAGGTCCTGGTCTAAAGTAGTGCACTACATAGGGAATAGTGGTCAAATAGGTCCTGGTCTAAAGTAGAGCACTACATAGGGAATAGGGTTCAAATAGGCCCTGGTCTAAAGTAGTGCACTACATAGGGAATAGTGGTCAAATAGGTCCTGGTCTAAAGTAGAGCACTACATAGGGAATAATGGTCAAATAGGGTCCTGGTCTAAAGTAGTGCACTACATAGGGAATAGGGTTTAAATAGGCCTTGGTCTAAAGTAGAGCACTACATAGGGAATAGTGGTCAAATAGGACCTCGTCTAAAGTAGTGCACAACATAGGGAATAATGGTCAAATAGGTCCTGGTCTAAAGTAGTGCACTACATAGGGAATAGTGGTCAAATAGGCCCTGGTCTAAAGTAGTGCACTACATAGGATATAGGTTTCAAATAGGACCTGGTCTAAAGTAGTGCACTACATAGGGAATAGTGGTCAAATAGGTCCTGGTCTAAAGTAGAGCACTACATAGGGAATAATGGTCAAATAGGCCCTGGTCTAAAGTAGTGCACTACATAGGGAATAGTGGTCAAATAGGTCCTGGACTAAAGTAGAGCACTACATAGGGAATAGTGGTCAAATAGGCCCTGGTCTAAAGTAGTGCACTACATAGGATATAGGGTTCAAATAGGCCCTGGTCTAAAGTAGTGCACTACATAGGGAATAATGGGCAATAGGTCCTGGTCTAAAGTAGTGCACTACATAGGGAATAGGGTTCCATTTGGGATGAAGCAATACATCACTGACCTGGGAGAAAACATGGAGAACCCTGTACTCACCATGTTACCAATCTGTCACCAATCACTTTGCTGATCCATCAGAAACCAATAAATATCTCCAGGTCTGTTGAACAAAGTGATTTTCATTGTAACTGGGGTCATACACACACACACACACACACACACACACACACACACACACACACACACACACACACACACACACACACACACACACACACACAGAGACAGACAGACAGACAGACAGACAGACAGACAGACAGACAGACTGCAGTGATTGTCATTATAGTGTAATTTATTTATGTATTTATTTTCTATTGTACAGAGTTGTCTACTGTTGTCTGTCGCCCCCCAGTGGTTCTTTGTTGTAAGAACGAACTTATTTCCGTCCCAAATGGTACCCTATTGTAGTGCACTATAAAGTGAATAGGGGACCATTAGGGACGTATCTAACTGGAATATGTTGTTGCACTACGTCCTAATGATTAGCTCTGGTCCAGGGTGTGACGTGCATCTTGATGGTGCTGAACCGTCTTGATGGATATAACACCCTGGACCAGAGCTACCTAACAATACACAGCTGGATAATAAGTCCTGTTATCTGATATTCTGAATAATGTTGTATTTTATACGTTGTTAAACTGATAAAAAAGGAGAAACCCGCACACTGCTCTTGCTAGTATCACTGCTCTTTATTCAGCTTTCCGTATCGGCCTCAAGGCCTTCGTCAGAGCTCTGTGAGTGTTAGTCGTTTGCACCCTTATGTAGACATTGCATCGAATGGGGTTGGAGTCGAAGGGAAATAAACGTGTTACCAAATATAACAATGTGCATTTCATAAGTATTCTAATAAAGTGTGTACGTAAAACGTATTAAACACGTCCAGGACCGGACCTGGACGTTCTTCCCCGGAGGTATTTAATCAGAACCAAACACACCAAGGCCTTCCCAGATACGGAGGTATTTAATCAGAACCAAACACATCAAGCCCTTCCCAGACACGGAGGTATTTAATCAGAACCAAACACACCAAGCCCTTCCCAGACACGGAGGTATTTAATCAGAACCAAACACACCAAGCCCTTCCCAGACACGGAGGTATTTAATCAGAACCAAACACACCAAGCCCTTCCCAGACACGGAGGTATTTAATCAGAACCAAACACACCAAGCCCTTCCCAGACACGGAGGTATTTAATCAGAACCAAACACACCAAGCCCTTCCCAGACACGGAGGTATTTAATCAGAACCAAACACACCAAGCCCTTCCCAGACACGGAGGTATTTAATCAGAACCAAACACACCAAGCCCTTCCCTGACACGGAGGTATTTAATCAGAACCGAACACACCAAGCCCTTCCCAGACACGGAGGTATTTAACCAGAACCAAACACACCAAGCCCTTCCCAGACACGGAGGTATTTAATCAGAACCAAACACACCAAGCCCTTCCCAGACACGGAGGTATTTAATCAGAACCGAATACACCAAGCCCTTCCCAGACACGGAGGTATTTAATCAGAACCAAACACCCCCCCCCGGCCTCGTTAGAAATGCATGGTGGGCCTCGTTATAAATGCATGGTGGGCCTCGTTAGAAATGCATGGTGGGCCTCGTTATAAATGGGTGGGCCTCGTTATAAATGCATGGTGGGCCTCGTTATAAATGCAAGGTGGGCCTCGTTATAAATGCATGGTGGGCCTCGTTATAAATGCATGGTGGGCCTCGTTATAAATGCATGGTGGGCCTCGTTATAAATGCAAGGTGGGCCTCGTTATAAATGCATGGTGGGCCTCGTTATAAATGCATGGTGGGCCTCGTTATAAATGCATGGTGGGCCTCGTTATAAATGCATGGTGGGCCTCGTTATAAATGCATAACGGAACTCGTTATAAAAGCATGTCGGGCCTCGTCATAAATGCATAACGGGACTCGTTATAAATGCATGGCGGGCCTCGTCACAAATGCATAACGGAACTCGTTATAAAAGCATGTCGAGCCTCGTTATAAATGCATGGTGGGCCTCGTTATAAATGCATGGTGGGCCTCCTTATAAATAAATGACGGGCCTCGTTCCGCTGGAGCAGTGTAAAATAAGCTTTCTGTCAATGACCCAGCCTTAACGAATTTCGTTTATTTACATATTGAATGTGATTGTCCAACATCATCATGTATTTATTGTGTAGAGTGGCCTCTTTCCTCTGCTGTGGTGCTGCATTGCAGTCAGCGGTGTTTTCTCTCGGTAGCTGTCCAGGGTCCTGAAATCTCTTTCTTCTTTCCTTGGAAAAGACAAGCCATGGTCTCTCCACTCTCTCCCCGCCATCCTGCTATTGTAGTTGGCCACCGAAAACTTTCGTTGCCCCTCATCTCTTGGGAAATTCCCCTCCTTAGGTTAGTCTTAATCACTAACGTTAACAGTTTAGTTAGGCTACTGCCTTAATCACTAACGTTAACAGCTCAGGTTAGGTTACTGCCTTAATCACTAACGTTAACAGGTTAGTTAGGTTACTGCCTTAATCACTAACGTTAACAGGTTAGGTTAGGTTACTGCCTTAATCACTAACGTTAACAGGTTAGTTAGGCTACTGCCTTAATCACTAACGTTAACAGGTTAGGTTAGGCTACTGTCTTAATCACTAACGTTAACAGGTTAGGTTAGGTTACTGTCTTAATCACTAACGTTAACAGGTTAGGTTACTGTCTTAATCACTAACGTTAACAGGTTAGTTAGGCTACTGTCTTAATCACTAACGTTAACAGGTTAGGTTAGGTTACTGTCTTAATCACTAACGTTAACAGGTTAGTTAGGTTACTGTCTTAATCACTAACGTTAACAGGTTAGGTTAGGCTACTGTCTTAATCACTAACGTTAACAGGCTAGGCTACTGTCTTAATCACTAACGTTAACAGGTTAGGTTACTGCCTTAATCACTAACGTTAACAGGTTAGGTTAGGTTACTGTCTTAATCACTAACGTTAACAGGTTAGGTTAGGCTACTGTCTTAATCACTAACGTTAACAGGTTAGTTAGGTTACTGTCTTAACCTCTTATGGCTCAAAAATCAGCAGTGAGTATCAGCAGTGGAAAGAGGTGGCCATTTCAAACGGCCTCGTACTCAATTCTTGCTTGTACAATATGCATATTATTATTACCTTTGGATAGAAAACACCTTCTAGTTTCTAAAACAGGTTTAATTATTTCTCTAAGTGAAACATAACTCTTTTTACAGCCCATTTTCTGTAAAAAGTGACATTTCCAAGAAGCTATGTCTCTCTTCAAGATACTCTCTATAAAAGGCCTTGGCACTTAGGACTGTACAAACACGTCACACATCTTCCCCTGGTTGTCATGCGGAAGTGAGAGAAAAAATGACTTGATTATCTCTGTCAGGGACTGAAAAGAACATCTTTGAGTGATAAGTGCGCACTTAATTTTTTTTTCTGGGCGCGAAGTAGGAACTGGACTGCGCTCCTGGAAAACACTCGTTATAGGTGAATATGACCTCCAGCTTCGATTTTCTTTGATACATGTCACAATATCATCCTAAAGTATGTTTTTTCAATATACTTTAATTATATTATTGAAATTTATTCTGGACTTTAGACGTGATGCGACGCAAGAATTTTGTCAAGACGGAGAGGTTAGCACGGCATGGCCAGTGTGTCATGCTAATTCAACAGGGACATCGTTCGTTCTAGGTCCAAATGAACACGGTTCTGAACAAAGGACCCTTTGGAGAACATTCTGATGGAAAATCAACAAAGATAAGGACCCAATTTGGGATGCTTTTTCATATATCTGTCGAACTGTGCTATCGCTAGCGTTTGACTAGAATCAATGCTGCTGTGTGTTAGCTATTGTAGTAAGCTAATATAACGATATATTGTGTTTTCGCTGTAAAACACTTCAGAAATCGGAAATATTGTCTGTATTCACAAGATCTTTCTCTTTCATTAGCTATCCACCATATATTTTTCTGAAATCTTTTCTGATGTGAAATTAGTAGTTGACGTTGGTGTCTGTTTTCTCTGGCTACTGCCGTGCGATTTCTGACTGTAGCTATGATGGTGGCTAAGATGGTAGCAGTAATGTAAAACTGATTTATAGCTAAAATATTCAACTTTTTCGAACAAAACATAGATTTATTGTGTAACATGTTATAGGACTGTCATCTGAGGTAGTTTTTTCTAGGTTATTTAGGTTGGTTCTAGGTTATTTAGGTTGGTTCTAGGTTAGTTTGGTTAGCTTTGTGCATGCTAATTGCATGCTACCGTTGCTGTGAAAAATGTCTGTCTGTCTTTTGTATTTGGTGGTGAGCTAACATAAATATATGTGGTGTTTTCGCTGTAAAACACTTCAGAAATCGGAAATATTGTCTGTATTCACAAGATCTTTGTCTTTCATTAGCTATCCACCATATATTTCTCTGAAATGTTTTCTGATGTGTAATAAGGTAGTTGACGTTGGTGTCTGTATTTTCTCTGGCTACTCCCGTGCGATTTCTTACTGTAGCTATGATGGTAGCAGTAATGTAAAACTGATTTATAGCTAAAATATGCATTTTTTTTGAACAAAACATAGATTTATTGTGTAACATGTTATAGGACTGTCATCTGAGGTAGTTTTTTCTAGGTTATTTAGGTTGGTTTTAGGTTAGTTAGGTTGGCTTGTGCATGCTACTTCATCCTACTTGTGCTGTGAAAAATGTCTGTCCTCTTTTTTATTTGGTGGTGAGCTAACATAAATATATGTGGTGTTTTCTCTGTAAAACATTTAAAAAATCGGACATGTTGGCTGGATTGACAAGATGTTTATCTTTCAAATGCTGTATTGGACTTGTTAATGTGTGAAAGTTAAATATTTTACAAAAATAGATTTTGAATTTCGCGCCCTGCACTTGCAGTGGCTGTTGTCATATTAAGCCCGGTGTCGGGCTTGCAGCCTGAAGAAGTTAATCACTAACGTTAACAGGTTAGTTAGGTTACTGCCTTAATCACTAACGTTAACAGGTTAGGTTAGGCTACTGTCTTAATCACTAACGTTAACAGGTTAGGCTACTGTCTTAATCACTAACGTTAACAGGTTAGGTTAGGCTACTGCCTTAATCACTAACGTTAACAGGTTAGTTAGGCTACTGTCTTAATCACTAACATTAACAGGTTAGGTTAGGCTACTGCCTTAATCACTAACGTTAACCCTCCCGTTGTCCTCCTATTATGCCTAGCACACAGTGTCCCCCCCGGGTCACCCTGTCCCGTCTTGGCTAAAGGCCCAGTGGGCACAAGTGTGACAGTATGGGTGTGAACAGCCTTTGCAGATGTATTTCTTACACCTGCAGCACGCGGTGTGTGTCTTGGCGTCCTTCTTGGGTGGGCAGAGCTGACACCTCTTCCTCTTACTCGCCTCCAGCCGGGCGGCCGGGGCTGGGTCGGAGGCGGCGGCCGGGCCGACGGCTTGCTCAAGGGCTTGCGGACGAGCCTCGGCGGATACACGCTGGCCCCGTATGACTTTGACAAGTGCTGAGGCGGCTTCGGTGCGGGGGAGACGCTGCCTTCTTTGGATCAAGGGCTTCACGAGCGCCTTTCCGAGCTGCTCCAGGAACACCCTCCTCTTGTTCCGCTTCCCGGGCATCCAGTCGGGGTTGATCTCTCGCCATATGACAAAGGCGTTGTAGGAGGACACGTCGAGGATGTTGTGGAAGATGACCAGGGGCCAGCGGGCGGTCATCCGTCTGCAGCTGTAGGTGCCGACCACCTTGTCTAGGTTGTCCACGCCGCCCTTGTTGCAGTTGTAGTCTAGGATGAGGGCCGGCTTCCGGTCTCGGCGATCGCTAACGTCGGGCTCCGCGTGCCGCGTGCTCAGAAGCAGCACGTTCTTATTTCTCTTTGCCAGGTAGGACACTAGAGTGGCGGTGGGCGTGAAGGCGAACCTGGAGGACGAGACCTGTCTGTCCTTGGACTGGAGCAGCGCGGGAGGGAGCTCGGGCTTGTTCTTTCGCACCGTGCCCACCATGGTGAGGTTCCTCTCGAGGAGCCGCTGCCCGAGTTCGTAGGAGGTGAAGAAATTGTCACACGTGACGTTGTGACCGCCCGGCAGTCCCTCGGTCAGATCGAGGACGACGCGCGCGCCCTGGTTCTTCTCGGGGCCTCCGCCGGCCGCCTTGCCGGTGTACACTTGCATCTTCCAAGCGTAGCTGGACTTGGCGTCGCAGGCCACCCACGACTTGATGCCGTATTTGGCCGGCTTGCTGGGAATGTACTGTCGGAAAGGACAGCGTCCTTTCGGCGAGGGAGAGGGGAGGGAGAGGAGAGGGAGAGGAGAGGGAGAGGAGATTAGCAGCGTCATACACAGATACATAGACTGCCCGTGCTCTCTACGCTACACGTACAAACACAGATACCAGCGTCATCGTTACCGGCTCACCATCGGGGCGCACTGCGTTTACGTTACACGCAGCCGCCTCCGCCGCCCGTGCTACTGCCGATTGCTACTACTGCCGATTGCTACTACTGCCCGTGCTACTACTGCCCGTGCTCCACGTTGCTACTCTTGCCGATTGCTACTACTGCCCGTGCTACTACTGCCCGTGCTCTCTATGCTACACGTACATAGACAGATACATTGACTGCCCGTGCTCTACGCTACACGTACAAACACAGATACATAGACTGCCCGTGCTCTCTACGCTACACGTACAAACACAGATACATAGACTGCCCGTGCTCTCTACGCTACGCGTACGTACACAGATGCATAGACGGTACCTCTGAACGGGACCAGTTGTTCGTCCACCGTCACTTCGGGCCCCGGGTTGTAGAGGGCCTGCAGCCGCTCCTCCCACAGGTCCCACACCTCTCTCACGGCCGCCAGTCTGTCGGTGGCGAGTCTCGCGGGTCTCGACTGGCGGTCGTCGAATCGCAGCAGCCTCGAGTACTTGTGAAACGCCTTGAGCGGCATGGTGGCGCGGAACACGGTCCTGCCGCTCTCGGCGTCCCACAGGCTGGCCGCGGCCTCGCCTCGGGACCTGTAGACGCCGGCTAGGATCAGCAGCCCTACGTAGGCGCGCAGGTCGGTGGAGTCCATGGGTCGCCAGCCGTCGCCGTATTTTCTCACCCCCTGCAGATTCGTCATGTCCACGATGATCCTTTCTATCGCCGGTGTGACAAACAGACGGAAGGCGGACGCGATGTCGAGCGCTCGCGACGCGGCGTAGGCCGTGGGGCCCGGCGTCACGGCGGGGCAGGGCGGGCGGATGGCGCGGGGCCGGTCCGGGCCGCGATAGGCCACGGAGGACCATTTGATTTTGCCGTTTTTTGACAGCAACGTCTCCCTTTCTGGCTCTGGCTCTCTGGCTCTGTCTCGCTCTCGCTCTCTGTCTCTGGCTCGCTCTCTGTCTGGCTCTCTGTCTCGCTCTCGGCCAGCGGCCGCAGTCTCCCTCTCGCTCTCCCTCCGGCTCTTCCTCCGAAGATGGAGCACGACCGCGAGGCCGAGTCGTCTTCGTAGTCGTCCGCGTCGCGCTCGGGGTTGTATTCCTCACCGTCTTCATCTTCCGAAACGTCCTCCTCTTCGGAATCGCAGTAGTCTTCTTCGTCTTCTTGGTCGACGCTGGAGGATATCTGTTCCAGGACCTGAGCCGCGCTGAAACCGGGACTGCGAGGCGTCGTAGGCGGAGGCAACACGCTCGGCGGGGTCGTATTCCTCGTCGTCGTCGTCGTCCTCGTCGTCGTCCTCATCATCGTCCTCATCTTCTTCTTCTTGTTCTTCTTGTTCTTGTTCTTCTTGTTCTTGTTCTTGTTCTTCTTCTTCCTGACAATATTAGTAGGCTCTCTACGCCCTGCTTACAGTCGTAGGCGGAGGGCTCACGCTCGGCGGGGTCGTATTCCTCCTCGTCGTCGTCCTCGTCCTCGTCCTCTTCTTCTTCTTCTTCTTCTTCTTCTTCTTCTTCTTCTTCCTGACGATATTAGTAGCCTCTCTACGCCCTGCTTACGGTGGCCACGTGAATGGGACGAGGCACGCGAATGGACGAGGCGCGTGGTCGGCCCTGCCTGCTCCTTCGGGCCCTTCGGCCCCTTCGGTCCCATCCGGGACGCTCGGCTGGCCTCCCCGTGTGATAGCACCGAGGTCGTGCACTGAGTTGTTGGGGACAACTGGTCCCTGCCGGGGTCACTCAGACCCGGCCCAGACAGAGGGGAACAACTCCTAACACAGGCCCCGGGTCACTCCGACCCAGCTCAGACAGGGGTAGGAGGGGAGGGTTTACAACATACACCTTGCTAACGCCGCCGGGGTCACTCTGACCCCAGGCCCCCGGGACAGAGGGGAACAACTCATAACGCAGGGCCTACAACAGGCCCCGGGTCACTCCGACCCAGCTCAAGACAGGGGTAGGAGGGTTACAACATACACCTTGCTAACGCTGCCAGAGTCTCTCTAACCCACACAGACACTGGGAATCGACTCGTAACGCTGGCCGGGGGTAACTCTGACCCGCCGAGGCAAGGGGAAGGTTGTGTAACAACAGCCATACCCGAAAGGCACAATTTCCACAACCAAGGGAAAGTAGTTTGTAGGGGGGCGTTTTTAGATTCAATATCCAAACTCACACGGGGCCCAAGGGCCCGTTGGGGGACAGAGGGCCGTATTCGACACAGGCCCTTGCCCGGAATGTTGAGCGTGTCAATTTTGGGGCAGGACCTTTTACTAGTATCCAGCAGGTGGTGGTGTTGGGTCACTGTGACCCCGGCCTGCCAGGGTCTCTCTGACCCACACAGACACGGGGGAAGCGACAGGTGACGCTGCCGAGGGTCACTCTGACCCCTCTGACGTCACTATGACCCCGCCCACACAGGGGCAGGGGCAGGAGGGTTACAACATACACCTTGCTAACGCCGCCGGGGTCACTCTGACCCCTCTGACGTCACTATGACCCCGCCCACACAGGGGCAGGAGGGTTACAACATACACCTTGCTAACGCTGCCGGGGTCACTCCGACCCACACACAGACACGGGCAATCAACTCGGAACTGCCCGGGGTCGCTCTGACCCGCCGAGACAACGGGAGGGTTAATAAATCGGAAATATTGGCTGGAATCACAAGATGCCTGTCTTTCATTTGCTGTACACTATGTATTTTTCAGAAATGTTTTATGATGAGTAATTAGGTATTTGACGTTGGTGTCTGTAATTATTATGGCTGCTTTCGGTGCAATTTCTGATTGTAGCTGCAATGTAAACTATGATTTATACCTGAAATATGCACATTTTTTGAACAAAACATAGATTTATTATATAACATGTTATAAGACTGTCATCTGATGAAGTTGTTTGTTGGTTAGTTTGGTTGGTTCTTGGTTAGTTAGGTTGGCTTTGTGCATGCTACCTGTGCTGTGAAAAATGTCTGTCCTTTTTTGTATTTGGTGGTGAGCTAACATAAATATATACGTGCTGTTTTCGCTGTAAAACATTTTAAAAATCGGACATGTTGGCTGGATTCACAAGATGTGTACCTTTCATTTGCTGTATTGGACTTGTTAATGTGTGAAAGTTAAATATTAAAAAAAAATATCTTTTGAATTTCGCGCCCTGCACTTGAAGTGGCTGTTGTCATAAGTGTACCGACGCCGGGCTGCAGCCATAAGAAGTTAACACAGTGTCCAAAGAAGGGCCAGATGTATACAGAATGGTGTCGTCTGCGTAGAGGTGGATCAGGGAATCACCTGCAGCAAAAGCGACATCGTTGATATATACAGAGAAAAGAGTCGGCCCGAGAATTGAACCCTGTGGTACCCCCATAGAGACTGCCAGAGGTCCGGACAACAGGCACTCCGATTTGACACACTGAACTCTGTCTGAGAAGTAGTTGGTGAACCAGGCGAGGCAGTCATTTGAGAAACCAAGGCTGTTGAGTCTGCCGATAAGAATGCGGTGATTGACAGAGTCGAAAGCCTTGGCCAGGTCAATGAAGATGGCTGCACAGTACTGTATTTTATCGATGGCGGTTATGATATTGTTTAGTACCTTGAGCGTGGCTGAGGTGCACCTGTGACCAGCTCGGAAATCGGATTGCACAGCGGAGAAGGTACGGTGGGATTCGAAATGGTTAGTGATCTGTTTATTAACTTCTACTTGCACACAATCCCGGATCCGGGAGCACCCCCATCAGTAAAAAAGCTGACTAGCATAGCCTAGCATAGCGTCACAAGTAAATACTAGCATCTAAATATCATTAAATCACAAGTCCAAGACACCAGATGAAAGATACACATCTTGTGAATCCAGCCATCATTTCTGATTTTTAAAATGTTTTACAGGGAAGAGACAATATGTAAATCTATTAGCTAACCACGATAGCAAAAGACACAACTTTTTTTTCCTGCATAGGTAGCTATCACAATTTCGACCAAATAAAGATATAAATAGCCACTAACCAAGAAACAACTTCATCAGATGACAGTCTGATAACATATTTATTGTATAGCATATGTTTTGTTAGAAAAATTTGCATATTTCAGGTATAAATCATAGTTTACCATTGCAGCCACCATCACAACTCTCACCAAAGCAACTAGAATAACTACAGAGACCAACGTGAATTACCTAAATACTCATCATAAAACATTTATGAAAAATACACAGCGTACAGCAAATGAAAGACAAAGATCTTGTGAATCCAGCCAATATTTCAGATTTTTTAAGTGTTTTACAGCGAAAACACAATATAGCATTATATTAGCTTACTACAATAGCCAACCACACAACAGCATTGATTCAAGCCAACAATAGCGATAACGAATAAACCAGCAAAAGATATTAATTTTTTCACTAACCTTCTCAAACTTCTTCAGATGACAGTCCTATAACATCATATTACACAATACATATAGAGTTTGTTCGAAAATGTGCATATTTAGCGGCACAAATCGTGGTTATACAATGAGAATAGTAGCCAAGCTGCCAACAATATGTCGGGAGAAATCTTGGAGAGGCACCTAATCTAATCAGTAACTAAATTTAAACTTGACTAAAAAATACAGGTTGGACAGCAAATGAAAGATACATTAGTTCTTAACTTCTTCTGGCTGCAAGCCCGACGTCGGTACACTTATGACAACAGCCAGCTCAAGTGCAGGGCGCGAAATTCTTTTTTTTATATTTAACTTTCACACATTAACAAGTCCAATACAGCATTTGAAAGATAAACATCTTGTGAATCCAGCCAACATGTACGATTTTTAAAATGTTTTACAGCGAAAACACCACGTATATTTATGTTAGCTCACCACCAAATACAAAAAAGGACAGACATTTTTCACAGCACAGGTAGCATGCACAAAGCCAACCTAACTAACCAAGAACCAACCAAACTAACCAAGAAACAACTTCATCAGATGACAGTCTTATAACATGTTATACAATAAATCTATGTTTTGTTCGAAAATGTGCATATTTAGAGCTGAAATCAGTGGTTACACATTGTGCTAAGGTAGCATCTTTTTCCCAGAACGTCCGGATATTTTTCTGACTCTCACATATTCTGACCAAATAACTATTCATAAACATTACTAAAAAATACATGTTGTATAGGAAATGATAGATACACTAGTTCTTAATGCAATCGCAGTGTTAGAATTCTAAAAATAACTTCATTACGACATAAGGCTTACGTTATGGCGAGCGAGTGCCCAAAACTTGGGCGCAAAACTAATAGTACACAGTTCGACAGATATATGAAATAGCATCATAAAATGGGTCCTACTTTTGATGAGCTTCCATCAGAATGTTGTACAAGAGGTCCTTTGTCCAGAACAATCGTTGTTTGGATTTAGAACGTCCTTTTTCCCTCTTGAATTAGCAAGCGCACTAGCCAAGTGGCGCGAAGCTCTCCTTCCTGAACAAAGGCACACAACGCAACACGCCTAACGTCCCGAATAAATTTCAATAATCTAATAAAACTATATTGAAAAAACATACTTTACGATGATATTGTCACATGTATCAAATAAAATCAAAGCCGGAGATAGTAGTCGCCTATAACGACAGCTTTTCAGAAGGCAATCCCCGGTTCCTTCTCGCGCCTTCCTGAAAACAGGAAATGGGTGACACGTCATTCCAAGAGGATTTATTCCACCTCAGACCAAGATAAACACTCCATTTCTTCTCTCACTGCCTCTTGACATCTAGGGGAAGGTGTATGACGTGCATGTATACTAATACGTATCATGCCCATTTATAGGCAGGACCTAGAACAGAGCATAGTTTTCAGACTTTCCACTTCCTGGTCAGGAAGTTTGTGCCAAATGAGTTCTATTTTACTCACAGATATAATTCAAACGGTTTTAGAAACTAGAGAGTGTTTTCTATCCAATAGTAATAATAATATGCATATTGTACGAGCAAGAATTGAGTACGAGGCCGTTTGAAATGGGCACCTTTTATCAGAGCTACTCAATACTGCCCCTGCAGCCAGAAGAAGTTAATGCAATCGCTGTGTTAGATTTTTAAAATTAACGTTACTACGACATACAGCGTGCGTTAAAGCGAGACCGCACCGAAATTAATGGCGGAATATGAGTTTTACATTTTTCAACAGAACAACGAATTAACATCATAAATAGTTCTTACTTTTTGATGAGCTCCCATCAGAATCTTGGGCAAGTTGTCCTTTTTCCAAAAGAATCGTTGCTCGGTTGTAGATTGTCGCCTTCAACTTTGGAATTAGCAGTAAACATTAGCCATGTGGGCCAGACGTGCCCAACTCCCTAGAACGCAGCACAAATAAATACCCGAAAATCGCAATATACTGATATAAACTGATATAACTCGGTTTAAAATAACAACATTATGATGTCTTTAACACCTATATCAAATAAAATCAGAGCCGGATATATCTAAGGGCTATAACGGGAGCTTTCTAGAACGCCATCCTGAGGTCTGTCTTGCGTCATGGCGAAGGGAAGAAAGAGAGGACTCCACGTTGCCAGCCCATTTATAAGGCCTCAGATCTGCCTAGCAACTCCATTCCAATTCTTACTATTTGCTGACATCCAGGGGAAGGCGTATGCAGTGCATCTCAACCAATAGAAGACATGCAAATTAATAAACCGACCTCAGAACAGCCTGCAGATTTCAGATTTCTCACTTCCTCATAGGAAAATTGCTCCAACTCGAGTTCTGTTTTACTCACAGATATAATTCAAACGGTTTTAGAAACTAGAGAGTGTTTTCTATCCAATAGTAATAATAATATGCATATTGTACGAGCAAGAATTGAGTACGAGGCAGTTTAATTTGGGAACAAAATTATTACAAAGTGCAAACAGCACCCCCTATTGAGAAAAGGTTTTAACCAAAATATGCCACAAGACCTAGAATTGCCTTGTGTATCCCACTAAAAAAGGTTCACTGTTATAAGCTTATAAGCTTTCGAAGACTTTAGAAAGGCAGGGCAGGATGGATATAGGTCTGTAACAGTTTTGGTCGAGAGTATCACGCCCTTTGAAGAGGCTTTCCAATCTTTAGGGATCTCGGACGATACGAAAGAGAGGTTGAACAGACTGGTAATAGGGGTAGAAAGAGAGGGTCCAGGTTGTCTAGCCAAGCTGATTTGTACAGGTCCAGGTTTTGCAACTCTTTCAGGAACATCTGCTATCTAGATTTGGGTGAAGGAGATGCTGGGGAGGCTTAGGCAAGTAGCTGCGGGGGGTGCGGAGCTGTTGGCCGGGATTGGGGTAGCCAGGAGGAAAGCATGGCCAACCGCAGAGAAATGCTTAGTGAAATTCTCGATTATCGTGGATTTATCGGTGGTGACAGTGTTACCTAGCCTCAGTGCAGTGGGCAGCTGGGAGGAGGTGCTCTTATTCTCCATGGACTTTACAGTGTCCCAAAACTTTTTGGAGTTAGAGCTACAGGATGAAAATTTCTGTTTGAAAAAACTAGCCTTTGATTTCCTGACTGACTGCGTGTATTGGTTCCTGACTTCACTGAAAAGTTGCATAACGTGGGGACTATTCGATACTGAGAGAAGGACAGTGCACCGTCTAGCCATACTCCCAAGTACTTGTATGAGGTGACTACCTCAAGCTCAAAACCCTCAGAGGTAGTAATAACACCTGTGGGAAGAAGGGCATTATTTTTACCAAACCACATGACCTTTGTTTTGGAGGTGTTCAGAGGAGGGGTCAGCTCAATCCATCAATCAATCACATTTATTTATAAAGCCCTTTTTACATCAGCCGATGTCACAAAGTGCTCTACAGAAACCCAGCCTAAAACCCCAAACAGCAAGCAATGCAGATGAAGCACGGTGGCTAGGAAAAACTCCCTAGAAAGGCCAGAACCTAGGAAGAAACCTAGAGAGGAATCAGGCTCTGAGGCGTGGCCAGTCCTCTTCTGGCTGTGCCGGGTGGAGATTATAACAGAACATGGCCAAGATGTTCAAACGTTCATAGATGACCAGCAAGGTCAGATAATGATAATCACAGTGGTTGTAGAGGGTGCAACAGGACAGCACCTCAGGAGTAAATGTCAGTTGGCTTTTCATACCCGATCATTCAGAGTTAGAGACAGCAGGTGCGTTAGAGAGACAGTCCAAAACAGCACGTCAGGGGCAAGGTAGCACGTCCAGTGAACAGGTCAGGGTTCCATAGCCGCAGGCAGAACAGTTGAACCAACCTGGAGCAACACCATGACCAGGTGGACTGGGGACAGCAAGGAGTCATCAGGCCAGGTAGTCCTGAGGCATGGTCCTAGGGCTCAGGTCCTCCGAGAGAAGAGAGAAAGAGAAAGAGAGAAAAGAGAGAGAAAGAGAGAAAAGAGAGAGAGAATTAGAGGGACCATACTTAAATTCACACAGGACACCGGATGAGACAGGAGAAATACTCCAGATATAACAGACTGACCCTAGCCCCCCGACACATAAACTATTGCAGCATAAATACTGGAGGCTGAGACAGGAACGGTCGGGAGACACTGTGAGTAAAAGACTGTATCATCTGCCTATAAATGGATGAGAGAGCTTCCTACTGCCTGAGCTATGTTGTTGATGTAAATTGAGACAAGCGTGGGGCCTAGGATCGAGCCTTGGGGTACTCCCTTGGTGACAGGCAGTGGCTGAGACAGCATATTTTCTGACTTTATAACCTGCACTCATTGAGAGAGGTAGTTAGCGAACCAGGCCAAAGACCCCTCGGAGACACCAATACTCCTTAGCCGGCCCACAAGAATGGAATGGTCTACCGTATCAAAAGCTTTGGCCAAGTCAATAAAATAGCAGCACGATATTGCTTAGAATCAAGGGTAATGGTGACATTATTGAGGACCTTTAAGGTTGCAGTGACATATCCATAACCTGAGCGGAAACCAGATTGCATTCCAGAGAGAATACTATACACATCAAGAAAGCCGGTCAGTTGATTACTGACAAGTTTTTCCAACACTTTTGATGAACAGGGCAAAATAGAAATAGGGTCAGATGTTTTTTTGGGGTGAAGTTTAAGCAGCTCCTTTAGCACCTCGGACTCAGTGACTGCCTGCAGAAAGAAACTTTGTCGCGGGTAGGGGAAAAAGAGGGAGAAGCGTCGGGGACAGTCACATTAGAAGGGGTGGGAGATGAGGAAATGTTGGACGGGCAAGAAGGCATGGCTGAGTCAAATAGGAATCCTGACTTAATGAAGTGGTGATTAAAGAGCTCAGCCATGTGCTTCTTGTCAGTAACAACCACATCATCAACATTAAGGGACATGGGCAGCAGTGAAGAGGAGGGTTTATTCTCCAGGTCTTTAACCGTTTTCCAGAACTTCTTGGGATTAGACCCACAGAGATAGAACTGATCCTTAAAGTAACTAACTTTGGCCTTCCGGATAGCCTGAGTGCACTTATTTCCCTAAAGGATAGCCAGTCAGCTTGAGTATGCGTGTGCCGAGCCTTTCGCAAATGCAATTCTTGAGGTGGAGTAACTCTGCAAGATCACGGTCGACCCAGGGGCTGAACCTGTTTTTAATTCTCATTTTCTTGTGGGCGTGTTTGTTAACAATATCATTGAAAACATCAAAAAAGAAGGTCCAAGCGTTTTCGACAGAGGGGATCAAGCTGATTCTATACCATTTTACAGAGGGCAGTTCATGAAGGAAGGCTTGCTCATTAAAACCTCTTGACGCTAGGGGTCAGATTTATAGATATATTTTTAAATAACGTTCCCAAGGTAAATGGACTATTTCTCAGGTCTAGATCGTAGAATATGCATATAATTTACAGATTAGGATAGAAAACACTCCAAAGTTTCCAAAACGGTCAAAATATTGTCTGTGAGTATAACAAAACTGATTCTGCAGGCGAAAACCTGAGAAAATCTAACCCGGAAGATTTTTTTTTTTTTTTTAATCTGTGTTTCCTGGCCCGTCTTTCTTCCATTTAAAGGGGTATCAACCAGATTCCCTTTCCAATGGCTTCCTCAGGCTGTGACCAGGCTTTAGACATAGTTTCAGGCTTTTATTTTGAAAAATGAGCGAGATTTTTCAAAAGTAGTCAGGTGTCCTCAGATTAGTTCCTGCGTGCGAGAGGGTAGCGCTCCATTTTCTTTTTCTCTCTTATTGAGTAGGTTACGGTCCGGTTTAAATATTATCGATTATGTTTGTTAAAAACAACCTGAGGATTGATTATAAAAAATATTTGACATGTTTCTACGACCATTACGGATACTTTTTGGAATTTTCGTCGAACGGAACGAGGCTTTGGTTTTCTGAACATAACGCGCAACCCAAATGGCGTTTTTTTGTTATAAAAGTTATATTTATCGAACAAAAAGAACATTTGTTGTGTAACTGGGAGTCTCGTGAGTGCAAACATCCGAAGATTATCAAAGGTAAGCGATTAATTGTATTGCTTTTCTGACTTTCGTGACCAAGCTAACCAAGCTAATATAAGGCTAACTGTTCTAGCATTGATTGATACACTCACAAAAGCTTAGATTGCTTTTGTTGCAAAGCATATTTTCAAAATCTGACACGATAGGTGGATTAACAACAAGGTAAGCTGTGTTTTGGTATATTTCACTTGTGATTGCATGATTATAAATATTTTTAGTAATATTTTTTAATCTGATACGTTCGGGAATTTTCTTCTGGCTTTCAGGACCGGAACGAGGCTGTAGTTTTCTGAACATAACGCGCAACCCAAATGGCGTTTTTTTTCTTCTGTTCTAGCATTGATTGATACACTCACAAAAGCTTGGATTTCTTTCTCTGTTAAGCATATTTTCAAAATCTGACACGATAGGTGGATTAACTTCTCTGGGATATGTGGGACGGTAGCGTCCCACTTGGCCAAAAGCCAGAAAAAATGTAGCGCGCCAAATTCAAATATATTACTATAAAACTCAATCTTTCATGAAATCACACATGAAAGTCACCAAATTAAAGCTACACATGTTGTGAATCCAGCCAACATGTCTGATTTCAAAAAGGATTTACGGCGAAAGCACACCAAACGATTATGTTAGCTCAGTACATAGCCACAGAAAAACACAGCCATTTTCCCAGCAAAAGATAGTAGTCACAAAAAACAGAAATAGAGATAAAATGAATCACTAACCTTTGATGATCTTCATCAGATGACACTTATAGGACATCATGTTACACAATACATTTATGTTTTGTTCGATAATGTGCATATTTATATCCACAAATCTCGGTTTATATTGGCGCCATGTTCAGAAATGCCTCCAAAATATCCGGAGAAATTGCAGAGAGCCACTTCAAATAACAGAAATACTCATCATAAACTTTGATGAAAGATACATGTTTTACATATAATTAAAGATACACTTGTTCTTAATGCAACCGCTGTGTCAGATTTTAAAAAAAACTTTACTTAAAAAGCACACCATGCAATAATCTGAGACGGCGCTCAAACATAACAACATTTCTCCGCCATGTTGGAGTCGACAGAAATACGAAATTACATCATAAATATTCCCTTACCTTTGATCATCTTCATCAGAATTATCTCCTAGGAATCCTAGTTCCACAATAAATCGTTGTTTTGTTCGATAATGTCCATTACTTATGTCTAAGTAGCTACTTTTGCTAGCATGTTTAGTGCACATGTCCAAACGCTCGCGCAAATGCAGGCGAACTCGGACGAAAACTTCAAAAAGTTATATAACAGTTCGAATAAACTGGTCAAACTAAGTAGAGAATCAATCTTCAGGATGTTGTTATCATATATATCCAATAACGTTCCAACCGGAGCATTCCTACATGTCTGTAGAAGTTATGGAACGCAAGGCGATATCACGAGGAAAGCGCGTGACTAGGAACTGGCAATCTGCCAGACCACTGACTCATTCCCCTCCCATCCGGCCCCACAACAGAGCATAAGCTTCATTCCACGTTCTACAGACTGTTGACATCTAGTGGAAGGTGTAGGAAGTGCAAACAGATCCATATCTTACAGGGAATTGAATCGGCGATGAGTTGAACATTGACCATTCTCAGAATTCTCACTTCCTGTTTGGATTTTTGTCAGGTTTTTGCCTGCCATATGAGTTCTGTTATACTCACAGACATCATTCAAACGGTTTTAGAAACTTCAGAGTGTTTTATATCCAATAGTAATAATATGCATATATTAGCATCTGGGACAGAGTAGGAGGCAGTTCATTATGGGCATGCAATTCATCCAAAAGTGAAATGCTGCCCCCTATCATAAAGAAGTTAAAGTTATTTAGCAAGCGTCTATGACAAATCAGGACAGGTCGTTTCACTGAGCAGCCATTACGAACTCAGGCTGTAAAACAGTGATCACTAAGGTCATTACAGAAAACACCAGACTGATACCTATCAGGGTTATTTGTGAGGATAATATCGAGGAGTGTAGCCTTTTCTGGGTGTTTGGAGTAATACCTTGTGGGATTGGTAATAATCTGAGAAAGATTTAGGGAGTTGCTTTAGGATTTAGGATTTAGGATTTAGATTTAGGGATTGCTTTATGACTTGGTCAGGTGGTTTAATCCATAAAGACCTGATTGGTGGAGTAACGCAGAGATGGTTGTCCTGGAAGGTTCTCCCATCTCCACAGAGGAACTCTGAAGCTCTGTCAGAGTGACCAGCGGTTTCTTAGTCACCTCCCTGACCAAGGCCCTTCTCCACTGACTGCTCAGTTTGGTCGTGCGGTCAGCTTTAGGAAGAGTCTTGGTAGTTCCAAACTTCTTCCATTTAAGAATGATGGAGGCCACTGTGTTCTTGGGGACCTTCAATGCTGCAGAAATGTTTTGGTACCCTTCACCAGATCTATGCCTCGGCACAATCCTGTCTCGGAGCTCTACGGACAATTCCTTCGACCTCGTGGCTTGGTTTTTGCTCTGACATCCACTGGCAACTGTTAGCCCTTCTCTGTCACCCAATGTGTTTGAGTTAGTAATAATTTGTAGAGTGCCTCTATTTTCCCTCAGTATGCATTTTTTCACGATTCTGAATGTCTAATCCTGAGTCGAATTCAATACTGTGATTGCAATTTTGTCAAATTACCATCTGTAACGTCCTGACCAGAGTTCTTATGTGTTTTGCTTGTTTAGTGTTGGTCAGGACGTGAGCTGGGTGGGAATTCTATGTTGTGTGTCTAGTTCGTCTGTTTCTGTGTCCAGCCTAATATGGTTCTCAATCAGAGGCAGCTGTCAATCGTTGTCCCTGATTGAGAATCATATATAGGTGGCTTGTTTTGTGTTGGGGATTGTGGGTGGTTGTTTCCTGTCTCTGTGTTTGTGTTCTGCACCAGATAGGACTGTTTCGGTTTGCCACATTTTGTTATTTTGTTCGTTGTAAGTGTTCACTGTTTTCGTTTAATTAAACATGTTGAGCACTGGCTACGCTGCGTGTTGGTCCGATCCCTGTTTCACCCCCTCTTCTAGTGAAGAGAGGGAAGGCTGCCGTTACACCATCATAATTTGGGTTCATAATGGATGATATGTTCTTCTGAAATATGAACACAGAAATACTGGACATCTTGAACTCGTATTTTGATGGTGATTTGGACTTACATTTTGCTGGTCCCTGTCTTGACTCGGTCTTGTGGTGGAATTTTCCTGTATTACCAAATGAGGAGAGTTACAAACCACACACCAGTCAGAGTTATACTTAAACTTCATCTTTATTAATATGAGCTTTACAATAGCCCTTTGACTCTCAGATCAATTCACTATCTATAATGAATTTTGAGAGTCCCTACAGAAGAATACAAATATCTTTTATAGCCAAGATACACCCCTCTTAACTTACATGACGAACCACAGATCTTAGGAACAGTTCACAAAGGTTAAGATTTGTATGAAAGATATCTATAAAACATAGCAGACAGTTACTGCTGTGTCAACAGTTTTCATTGTAAAGACCCGTGTCTGCCCCCCTCCTACTCCAAACTGGAACCCGTCTCACCCTGGTATGGTATAGCACAAAAACATTACCTTTACTATCTGGAATGCTCTTTAGGCTTTATTACCCAAAGACATCGTAAATCTCCTCTGTCAGTGCTATTTCATAGAGGCCCATCCTCAGTGGAACACACACACACACAATAATAAAACAACCATTCTAATGCAATACAAAGATTATAATATAATCTTACAAGCACTACAACATAATCTTGCAATTTTCCACGACAGTCTCGCCCCCCTCTGGTCTTGGTCTTGTATCGGTCTTGCTTTAGGTGTTCTCGAACACAACACATTTATTATGTGACTTGTTAAACACATTTTTACTCCTGAACTTATTTAGGCTTGCCATAACAAATGGGTTGAATACTTAATGACCAAAGACATTTCTGCTTTTCATTTTTGATTAATTTGTAAACGTATCTAAAAACATAATTCCACTTTGACATTATGGGGTATTGTGTGTAGGCCAGTGACACAAAATCTCAATTTATTCCATTATAAATTCAGGCTGTAACACAACAAAATGTTGAAAAAGTCAACGGGTGTGAATACTTTCTGAAGGCACTACATCACACATCGACTCGGTACTGGTACTCCCTGTATATAGCCATGTACTCATAATCATTATTGTTAAGCATTATTTTTAGTCTATTTTGAGGGTTAAAAAATCATCCCAGTCTGCACTTCAACAGTCATTTTCTCCCTGACTGTTTAAGAGTGTATTTCCACTGTATCACTGGACTTTAATCTCTCTTCCTCCACTGGGTTGTGTCTCTCCTCCTCCTCCTCCTCCTCTCTTCCTCTCCAGTATCACTTGCTATCAGCAGGAGCCATTACAGCTTTTCTCATCTCCTCTCTTCTCTGGTATATTTTATCCCCTCTCCTCTCCCGTATCTCTAATTCTCCTCCCTCCCTGTTGTATCTCCACCCCCCCCATTCCCCCGTCCCACCCTCTGACAGAGTGACTCTGATCAGGCAGGGAGAGCAACATGGCCAGGGCCTCCTGGAGCCTTATCTCCAGGTAACAGTGTAACCTTACATGCCCTTAATCTGATCCCTGCTTCCATGGTCCTTTATGCCTCACCGATCCCCTCTTAGGACAGGAATGATTCCTGTTGACATTGTTGAAGGACGATAAACGTTCTTCTAATTCTCACTAATTCTTTCTATTCTATAATTATTTTTTTTGAATAGATATACTCTCTAATTGAGATAAACAATCAGTTGTTTTCTCTCTATATAGTGCCTTGATTCTCCCATGATGACATTGACCTTTTAGTGCAGGTGGAAAAACTGCAGCAATCCTTCCTATTCAATGTCATCAGTCACTACATGACCTCTCAATGGAAACTGTCCCATTTCTCCTGCATTAAACAAGTCATAAGAAGTGAAAGTCAGTACAACAGGAATCACAAGGGACGTCATAAGTGATATTTAGTCTAAATACATGGCTCTGATAGATTCGAATGGGGATTCTCTTTCTAATAGCCTAGTCTACTTCATTTTATTTCTATTATGGCACCTCTATCCATCGCTTTCTCTCTGCCTGTCATTAAGCCCCAGGAGATGACCTTGCTGTTTGGCAGAACATACCAACTTGTCCTGGAAAACTGTCCTGGAGGCTCGGCCTCACGTGTTGTTTGTGAGCATCATCTTCCATCTGTCGCTGAATTAGAGCACTATGGTGTGGAAACGTCTGAACGATCCGTCTCTCTGTCTCTCCGTCTCTCTTTCCATCCAAATCCCCCGGGAGGAAAATCTCACACTTATTCTCTCCCTCTTTCCCTCTGTCCCTCTTTCCTTCTCTTGCTTTCTCACTCTCACCCCTCTCTTTCTTTCTCTTTCTCTCTCTTTCCCTCATTACGTTATTTTAAGGGCATATGGAGAGAAACTGTAAAGGACAACCTTGGATTTTGTGGTTTGTGTGTCTTTTTCTAATGGGCTGATATGTATCTTTGAACATAAAGTCCTTAGTCCCCCGTGAAGGAAACATTTCCCTGTATCTGCAGCAGCCTACCGATGGCTTTTTATGTAGTTCTGTCCTTGTGCTGTACTTGTCTATTAATGTTATGTATTATGTAATGTTTTATGTTTTGTGGAAGAGTAGCTGCTGCTTTAGCAGTAGCTAATGGGGATCCTAATAAAATACTACAAAATACTAAATGGCTGATCCCTGGTCATTGGGATTTAAATAGACCCTGGTTGCAACTATCGCTGACACAGTCAATAAGTACCCTGTCAGGCTTTGTTATCTTCATTTAGCATTTCAGGATTAGAAAGAGATGGATCACATATCTACTACAGATTATAGCCACCACTAAGAGCTGATCCTCCCATTATGAAGCCCCATTGTGAGGTGAAAGACATGGAGACAAACACAAATACCAAAACCAAGAGACCATCTGAAAGTATTCCAGTGTGAGTGACGGACTGTTGGCTGTGAAAAGAAAAATCTACCATCACAACCCTCCATCTCCCCATCCCAAACATAACATGATGGGAGGGGAGTGATAGATGATTGTAGTTTACGCTTGAATGGCAAAACAAGCACTTCATGATCAGTTTTGGAGATGTCACAGACTGAGGGTTCGATCAGGGTTTGGAGAGAAGGACAAGGAGAGAAAGAGATACATGTTGCCACCAAAGAAATAGAGGCTTTCTGACAGTGAGAGAGAAATGTGTATGTGATGGGGAGAGACAGCAGTCAAAAGGAAGGGTGTGTGTGTGTGTGTGTGTGTGTGCCTGTGCCTGTGTGTGTGTGTGTGTGTGTGTGTGTGTGTGTGTGTGTGCGTGCGTGCGTGCGTGCGTGCGTGCGTGCGTGCGTGCGTGCGTGCGTGCGTGCGTGTTACATAAGGATGGTTCATGTCAACCATTATGTAAAAAATACTATTCTTATAGTCACTTACAGTACACACATATTAAATGAAGAGACTGACAAGCTATGCAATGCATGTATTAGTTCAGCATGCTTCCAATGGAAAGATGACACAACAGCAAACTTTAACTGTAAGACACCACATCACTCTAAGGGGTTGATAATAACAAAAGATAAGAATGGTGTTACACCGACTACAAGTTCTTTAACAAAGACAGAATCTATGAATCATGGAAAAATAAGTATAATTTCCAAGTCTCTATGATTACAGCTGTCACAAAAAAAACGACAATCATCACATCATTTTCCTCCAGGGGGGACAGGCTCATTATCCCGCTCAATTACAACCAATCACACAGAAATTAGAAATGAACTTTCTCTCTGTGTGTGTGTGTGTGTGTGTGTGTGTGTGTGTGTGTGTGTGTGTGTGTGTGTGTGTGTGTGTGTGTGTGTGTGTGTGTGTGTGTGTGTGTGTGTGTGTGTGTGTGTGTGTGTGTGTGTGCGTGCGAGTGTGTGTGCGTGTGTGCGTGTGTGCGTGTGAGTCCGTACGTATGTAGATGATGGCTTATGAATGTTTTTCCTTCAGAATCCTCAATAACAGATCTCTGTGTTGGAGTAGAGAGAAGGGGTTGGGGGTCTGAAAAAAGAAAGGAAGACTTTACTAATTCTAAATTTTATGGTTTCAACTCAGACAACAGGGGATACTGTTAGGACTGTAGAGATAATTAACTGTATACAGTATGTTGTTGTTGTTAACAATACATTGCTCTTCTATAGCGCTTTTCTAAAACCTAAAGATGCTTTGTTGCTTCTAATGGATCAGGAGTTGGGTGTAAGGTTAGTGTAAAAGCTCAGGTTCAGATTAGGGGTTAAAATCACATTTGTAAAAATAAAATGTTGTTCTTCTGCACTTTCTAGCGTGGATGTACTTTATGAATCCCCAAGGAAAAACTGCCACTGTGACTGCTTCTGAAGTTGGGATGTCATGAGTCACTTTGACTGACAGGTGGTGAAAGGTCCAGGTGGTTAATGGGGATTGCGTCATCATCCTCATGCGTCATCGAACGCATCACCAGGCGCATTATACATAGACCATCCAAAAGCACAGCACAACCTCTCCTTGAGAAATATTCAGAAGACTCTACCAAAGAAGAGTGATGGGGAAGGACACACAGGACAGGCACGTACAAGCACACAATCACATACACACACACTCGCACGCACACCAATACAGTAAGTCTAAAACACACACACTCAAGGTCTTGGGGATTAGAACTTTATTATGCTGTGTTACTGTCACAATATAAAACAAATATTGTCAAGCTAATCATTTTCATATGATTATATGCTGTCAATCATTTACATGTGACGGCAAATGAATTATTAATAAGAAACATGCTCATGCAATTGTAATTAGATTTACATTTCTCATTAAGTGACAGAAAGGGTTTCATGAAACAAGCACATTTTAGAATGGAAGGAACATTCTCAAGTATGTCTCTGATTTACAGGAAATAACCCCCCCCCCTCCCTCTTTGCAAGATGTGACACATTGATAGTTACAATACATTGCAAAAATCAATGAAAAGGTGGATGAATGACAGAATAAATCAATCATTGAACTAACCAAGCAGACAGTTATTCTGATATCAACTCAGGGTATGTGACGATAGCTTGGGTACCAGTCTGTTTCTGCTCTAGCCAGATCTGTGTGGTTATGTTCTCTGGCCAGACGTGTTGTTGAGAGCTGAAACAGTTTGGCACTCAGGGTAGTGTGACACCATGTTTGAAATCATCTGTTTTGACGCGTCGGAGGGACAGAAGTATCCTATCTCTAGCAAAAGTATGTTAATTTATGATTTCAACTTTAGTCTAATCTCCTTCTGCTGTTGACAAACATATAGTGTAGTGGTTTTAGTAGCACTGAGACCATGGGGAATTGAGAAGTGATCACAGTAAATATTCAATGGTCAGCATGATGGGTGTGGTTGTAATTCGTTACTTTCTACCTCGGCTCCCTATTCCCTATGCAGTGCACTACTTTTGACCAGAGCCCTATGTAGACCTGTCATAGCCCTATGAGGCTTTGGCCAATAGCAGTGCACTAAATAGGCAAGGGGAAGCCATTTCGGATTTAACTGTTAGTTGGCTTTCTTCTTCTGCTTCTCCTGGAAGAAGTCGTTGCAGGCTACGGTCAGGGCCGCCACCAGAACCACAAACTCATTGAAGTCCACCTCGTTGTCTTTGTTGGAGTCCAGATCATTCATGATCTTCTCCACCAGCATGGGGTCTTTCTGAGACTGGAAATGAAAAGAAACAACAATTAATCAATCATTAAATCAGTCAATCAAAGATCTAACCACCAATCAAATAATTTAAAACCTTGATAATCTGAAGGATGGGGCTAGGGGAATGTAACCACTCTCAAATTAATATACAGGTCTATGGATGCAAGGACTGACAGTCCTTGAGATCAACATAATTTTGAGTCTAAAGATATAGGCATATCTCATAATTAAAACAACAATTGAACAGCAGCAAATATTCTATACTGTAACTCTAATGTATTCTGTTCCACTGAGCTTACTCCAGGCCTCCGACTCACTCTACCACTCTAAAATAGCCGTCCTGAATCATGTCTCATGTCGCCCATTGACCGATCTGGATTCAGCTGCTTGGCCAATAAACAAGTCCCCTCATGATAGCAGGTTGCAATTAGGCCCTGTGTCAATCTCCCAGCCAGAGATCTGAGATGAAGATGGGGGAGATCTGAGGAGAGACGCCTCAGGCTCTGAGTCATTGGATTCATGGTGCTGGAGCCTCATCCCGGATATTAGACCGCCAAAGGCAGTGACTGGGCACTGCACAGCACAGCAGGGCACCACACCACACAGCCAATGTCCACTGGAATCCAGAGTGACGCTGGCGATAATCAATGAACCATAAGCTGAGAACCATCAGAGGTGTGTATGTGCACTTGTGTGTGTGTGTGTGTGAGATGGTGACCGTTGGATGATTTCTGTCAGTCAAGCCAAGCCAGCCTGTGATACAGAGTAGTGACATGGAGCTAATGGAGGTATGTAGCACACACACACACACAGCTTGACTGTATATGTACAAATATCATTGAAATTTACGTGAAAAGTCAGTATTTGGCACTTTGACAAGTAGTGCACTAAATAAGGAATAGGGTGCCATTTGTGGCGTGTCCTGAATGTGTATTCGACTGTTACCAGGACACCGTCTCTATACTTGTCAGAGGCACGTCGGTGGGTGGAGACTAGTGACATCAGAAGAGAGTAGTCCAAGTTTATATTTGGAGGTGATGTGGGTCACTGGTGATGATGCATAGGCACCTGAGGCTTCCTTCCATCAGAGGGAGGGAGAAGATGTAGAGAGAAAAAAAGGAGGGAGGAGAGATTTGTCTCTTCAACCCCTCACTCCATCTCTCATGGTATGAGGCTCATCCATTAGAACACAGACAGGCAGGTTTACTCCCCAAACACACTCGCATACACACAGTCTTGTTTAACTAATCTTGCGGGGACACACAATTTATAACCTTTCAAAATCCTATTTTCCCTAACCTTAACCCCCAAACCTAACCTTAACCCTAACCCTTAATATAACCCTAACACTAATTCTACCTCAACCCTAAACCCCCTAGAAATAGCATTTGACCTTTTGGGGACTAACAAAATTTCCCCAGCTGGTCAAAACATTTTTTGTTTACTATTCTGATGGGGACTTCTGATCCACACACACACACACGCACGCACGCACGCACGCACGCACGCACGCACGCACGCACGCACGCACGCACGCACGCACGCACGCACGCACGCACGCACGCACGCACACACACACACACACACACACACACACACACACACACGCCTACTCCTCTGCACCATCACGGCCACTGCAGCATGGTAGGTTATCTACAACAACCTACTACAATCAGACAGGGCAGTGAAGAGGAACTACTATCTTGCCTGCTTTTACAAAATTACAAAAGCAAGAGACTTATACTCAACTTAACCAGAAATCAAAACTTCACAGTGGCTAAACTAATCCAGCGTAATGTAGAAGGAGAAATGTCAAATAAGGTCCCTTTGCATTAATGTTTCCTTCTTGCCTTCCTTTTTGGATAACTAGATAACTCTCCCATTCTCTTAATCAACTATGTTCTACACTATTAGAAAAAAAGGAGCTATCCTTAAAGGGTTATTTGTCTGTCCCCATAAGAGAACACGTTGAATAACCCACTTGGTTGCAGGTACAACCCTTTTGGTTCCAGGTACAACCATTTTGGGTTCCATGTAGAACCCTTTCTACAGAGGGTTCTACCTGGAACCAAAAAGGGTTCTCCTATGAGGACAGCTAAAGAACCCTTTTGGAAACCTTTTTTTAAGAGTGTAATTGTATGCTTTCTAGCCACTGAGGCATATTGAAGAAAAGAAAAACAACATTGCCACGTCTCTAAGAATCATGTAAATGTTGTGTAGTAGGTCTATAATTGGAACAAATTAACACAACAGACCACATGGATTTGTACAATCATGACATGAGTGAATCTGATAAATTCAATATGTATTTGGTTGTCTAATTCAACTTTCAAGTCTCAATGGGTAAAAAGTAGCATCAAAAAGCCCCCCAACATATCCATAAGAACAGCATAAATATCACTAATGTTCATCATGAAATTAATGCTGTTATGATTTCATCTAAATGTCACAAAAAGGTTTGTAATTCAAGACAGCTAGCTTCTAATTTGAGATTCAACACACAGCTAAAACAGATTAATATAAATATAAATTATACAGTTGTTTTTTTCTATTCATGCTACTGTGTTTTACAGTTTCCTTGAACTGGCTCTATGCACACTCACTAGACTACACATACTACACTGACACTCCAACACACACAGACATACACACACACACACTACATACGCTCACACAAAAAACACACACACACACATACATGCATATAGACGCCACACATACACACTCACACATAGACACACTTTCACATTCTTCACATAACATACGCTGTTGCTACTCTGTTTATTATATCCTGATTGTCTAGTCACTTTTAACATCTACCTACATGTACCTACTGTATTACCTCAATGACCTCAACTACCTCGTACCCCTGCACATTGACTTGGTACTGACTCCTTGTATACAGCCTCGTTAATGTTATTATTGTTTTACTATTTCCTTTTTATTTAGCAAATATTTGTCTTACTTTTTAAACTCTGCTTTGTTGAGAATGGGCTCGTAAGTAGTATTTCACTGGAAAGTCCACACTTGTTGTATTTGGCGCATGTGACCAATACATTTATTAACAATGAAATAGTGTTTCGGGCCTTTCAATTGCTAAACACTGTCTAGTGAAGAGGATACCAAAATAATGTCAACATATATTGAGATTGATAAATTATGAATATTAAACAGCTTTTTTACCATGAGAAAGTCAGTGAGTTCACTGTTCAGTAGCTGTTTCAGCTCTCCCTTGTTGAGCTTGTATTTGTCTCCATCGTTCCCGGAGTATTTGTAGAAAACTGTTATAAGTGCATCCATGGCACTCTGGAGTTGACTTGGCATGGTGCTGATAGGAGGACAATGTCTTTCACGACCTACTGGGGAAAAGTGTAAGGGAAAAACAATTTAAAAACAGTTTAAAGTCTACATTTATTAAAACAAAAGTCAGAGTTAAGTCTAAATCTATGGCTGCAAGTATTCAAAAGCACACAATAGGCGACATGTACCAATATTAGATATTACTCTACAGACAGACATAAAGCAACATATGGTTAGACATAACAAAAGGAGAGGTGGTGTTCCTACCTGGTTAGAATCCTGGGCTAGTGTGATCTGAGAGAGCTTGCAGCATGGCTTGTTTATCTAAAAATCAGTGGAAACATGATGTTTCATCCTTCATCACCATAGCAATAATTAATTCCACAGGTGAGAGACCCACGGTAACATGGTAACTGTGTCTTCTTGCTCTGCTTTTAATCAAAGGCCCAACGGTGGTGCCGTGAAAAACAAAACATGTTCCCATATAGGCCCTGGTGTCCCCTGTGGGTTCACTTTAGTCATAGGAGGCCCTCAGTGTTACTCCAGTGGAGAGATACTGCACCACGCCAGCTGAAAATAGATCTATGTACAATATGTGTCTCAGCTGCATTGAATGGGATTGTACAGGATATGTTCTTTATGAAGAATATGGGAGAACAAGGTGAAGTGATTTTCAGTTGGAATTTTATGGCGCTACTTCATTTCCCTGTCAGTCACTGTTCTGAATGTTGGTTCACTCTCTCTCTCTCTCTCTCTCTCTCTCTCTCTCTCTCTCTCTCTCTCTCTCTCTTTCTCTCTCTCTCTCTCTCTCTCTCTCTCTCTCTCTCTCTCTCTCTCTCTCTCTCTCTCTCTCTCTCTCTCTCTCTCTCTCTCTCTCTCTCTCTCTCTCTCTCTCTCGTACTAACATGCGTCTTTGTCCTGATCATGTCCACATTCTGATTGTGGCCAAATTCTTGGGGGTCTACACATGGTATTAAAATGTGTCTTTCATCCGTCCACCATGTCCACATTGTGACCAGATTTCCAGCTCCCTCCCTGCATAGCACCAATAGGGAGACTAAGCCTCAGGTGCTTCAGCAACGCAGGCTGGTTCTTTGTTTAGCCTTCATGCCCCTACAGACCTCACCTGAGGGAGGGTGGATCTCAGCTGTGTCTTCAACCCTTTATCTGCCCTCCTCTTCCACAGCTAAAATGTATTTCCGTTGGTTAGGGTGATGAAACTGCTCCCTTCAGAGTTGGCCAAGCTAAATTAAAAAATACTACGCAGAAGAGACATGTAATGTCCCCATGGAGGGGGTGAGAGGGGAAAAGCATAAGAAGTCCTAATGAAATGATATCTGTAAACATAAATGAATTACTCTCGCATTGCATAGAGACCACTGAGTCCCCTTCAAAGTTGAAATGTCATGAGGTTATCTTGTTGTTACATTTTTGGTCCCTAAAATGTATGTGGAACAGCTATGGACCAGACAACAGTAATACACAGTAACATACGTTCTCATTGAGATACATTCAAATCCTACAATGTGCTGCTCTACACTTCAACTTCTTCTAATGCATATAAAAACAAAGATTAATGGAGCTTCACATCACTCAGTTTCAGGTATTCATGAAAACATTTGAAAAAAGGGAGATTTTCAATTGCAGCCCTCAGAAAAGGGTTGTGTGTCCACAAAATGAAATGTTTTGGAATCAAGATTCCAATGATGTCAGTGAAAAACCCCTTCAGAAACAACTATCTACGGTACAGAGCAGAGCCGTCTTTCTTCCAGTGGTACTTGTCTGCCCTCTAGTGGTGCCAGACAGCACAAAATCTAGTGGTGCCAGACAGCACAAAATCTAGTGGTGCCATTGGACATAAACACAGTGTTAATATGCAATTATCATAAAAGCTTAAGCAGAATTTATTGCCCATTATTAGGTTAATTTAGATAATATGATAACATTTATATAAAGCCTTGTTTGAGTTAGAAAGGGATTACTTGAGCTCCACCATAGAAACCATCTCTGTGGTAGACCACTTGCCTCTTTTCACTTCCAACAATCAGACCTTATTCTCAGCAGTATGATGCAAGCTGAACCATACAAAAATTCAACATTGTATTTTTGTTGCCAAGTGTAATTTAACATGAATAAGTAGAGCCTTTGAACTCAACGTCCCTTCTGACAGCTTTCTATGATGTATTACTGTTAGCCCCCACAACAAGTCAATAAGAGAAAGAGAGAGGAAGAGAGAGAGAAAGAGAGAAATATACATTTTTCACAGACCACCTGCTGTAAAACCCAGAGAGAGGGGGGGGGGAGGGGGGGAGGTGGCGCCTCGATGTACATAAGAGGCTAAGATCGACCCCCAACCCAAGTTCAGCACGGCATCAGATGATTTGCTTTTTGCAGAAAACAAACATTACGTTAGAGCTGTAAGGATCTTTGCTATTCTTGTGGACTCTGCTGCAACCAACCCAGTTATAAATTAATAATCTGTGATTATTAGACTTTATAGAGAACCACCAATTCTAGTTGTGGTCATAATGAGTGCTGGCGGTTTGTTCAGTGATGTGGCTGTCCCCTGGATTTCTCACCTGGATGTGGTTAACCTGACCCTGGGTCTGGGGCTCCCGGAGCCGTCCGTCCTTCAGCCAGTGTGGGACTACCTCCTGCAGTACCACCAGGCTGAGCTGCGGAGCCCTCTGTTCCACCTATCTCAGTCTCCACCTACCTCCTCCTCTACACCCTGTTGGACGTCCTGGCCCCCAGCTGGCCCACCCTCAACCGCTACAAGCTCCACCCAGACAGACCTGTCACATGGGACAACATCTGGACCACGCTCGGCCTCACAGTCCACAACCACCTGGTCTATGTCTTCCCTGCCGCTGTGGGCCAGTGGCTGTGGAGGCCACCCATCCCGCTCCCTCGCAAAGCCCCCACTCTAACGAGCTTCCTCCTGGGCATCCTGGGGTGCACAGTGGTCTTTGACTTCCAGTACTACCTCTGGCATCTCCTCCACCATAGAGTCCCCTGGCTGTACCGTACCTTCCACGCCATGCACCACCAGTTCCTTCAGCCCTTCAGCCTGGTCACCCAGTACCTGTAAGCATGGGAGCTGATCAGTGTGGGATTCTGGACCACCGTGGACCCCCTCTTGCTGCAGTGCCACTGCTTGACCACCTGGGGCTTCATGGTGTTCACCATCTGTGTGTCCACTGAGGACCACCGTGGCTACGACTTCCCCTGGTCTCTGCACCGCCTGGTACCATCCGGCCTGTGGGGCGGACCCCCCAAACATGACGCTCACCACCAGATGCCTGGGACAAAGTTTGCCCCGTTCTTCTCCCACTGGGACTGGCAGGGGGGACCAACATGGTGCCTACCATCCCTTCCAGAGATACATCTGTTACGAAAGGTCTGAAAAGAAGAAAAGATAAAGGGACTGCTTGAGTCTTGCTTTTTTTTTCTTCTCTCTCTCTCTCTCTCTGTCTTTTCTCCCCCTTTTGTGTGTACTTCATCCAATATCTCTCCTCTCCTTACTCTCTCTATATTGTCTCTCTCTGTGTCCACCTCTCTCTTGTCCCATTTTCCAACTTTTTTCTGTGTGTTTGTCTTTACTGACTTCATACTAACTGTTGCTGTCTTTCAGATCTCTGGTTTTGTATGTAGTGATATAGATCTTTTTGGTGATTACTCAGTGGTTTTTGATTGGTTTCCATGGCATTCTCAGGTCAGATGTCTGTGCATTTGAAATGTGGGTGTGTTTGTTTGTGTTTAAGATTTTCTCAAAACAAATATTACATTTTTTAAAATATTTTTGCTATGTTGTTTGATATTGAAAGGGTCTTATTTTTCTCTGTATTGAACTCTTTTTGAATAAACTTTTATTGTAAATCTTATGACATACAGTACTACATGGATAATCAGATATAGCTATAACTGGCTGTTGCTTGATGTGAGGCTGGTAAACATAACAAATGTTTTTACAGACATTCTAATAACTGATCCTAAATAGTTATTTCCTTGTTTTGAAGTATTTTTGGAATTTTGGGGTTCTGTTAGGAGAATTAACACATGATTACAGCACCGCAATTCAAGAAGGATAATACAAGGGAGTTGAGCACACACAGGCACGCACACGCACACGCACACGCACACACACACACACACAAACCAGTGAGCTGAATGAGGGTCTTTTCGTGTGCCTCCAGAGTGATGCGTGGGACCAATACTAATGTATCATCCTCTCATTCAGACGGTCAATGATTTTATTGGCTGAGACGTGTACACCGCCCCTCCCACCTTCTTTGTGATCCATGATCTTCAGCTGTGATCCAAACAAAAACCAAACACAACTATTTCTCTTTTCAAGCGTGCCTTTGGCAGATCACTAAGAATACTTGCTGTTCCTAGAAAGTATGCTTGTTATCTAACAGATGCGTAATATTGGAAAGTGCAGCGCATTTGTCCTACTGATGATGATTGGAGCAGAGGGCTCATGGAGGGTTAGAAAGCACCCAACACCCAAAGTCAATTCAACGTCTATTCCACGTTGGTTCTAGAAACAAGGTTGATTCAACCAGTGTGTTCCCAGTGGGCAGTATCGAATGTGAGCTGTGTTTTAAGCAGATTGTCAAATTACTGTTGGAAAATTTGAAACAATATGAAACAAATATGAATGTTGATTTCCATTGTCATCATCTATATGAAATCCTTATATTTCAGCACAATACCATCCATTCATAATGTTCATTTATTCACATGTAGTATCTCTTGTCACAAATACATGCACTTGCACAAACTATCCAACATTTGTCCCCCGAAACATAATGTACAATTTTAGACACCATAGGTTTGTTGAGAAATGGAAAGAGAAATATACACACACTTACACTCACACCTGGACTGCCATATATAGGAAAAGGTCAGACAATAGTTTACATATAAATGTATAACTCCCATTACCTGAAGCAGACCACAGGCACAGTGACTTCCTTATTTGAACAGCTGCCAGTTTGTCACGAAGTACAATATTCAAATAAAATCAAAGTTTATTGGTTGCATACACAGTTTAGCAGATGTTATAGCAGGTGCAGTGCATGTATTATGTTACTAGCTCCTAAATGTCAGTAAAATGTCAGACAAGTACACACAAAAAAAATACATGTCAGAACTAATCCAATTAACAACCCAAATAGAACTGTAACAGTAATCCAAATTCAATCTATACGTATATACACCGGATGAATTTACACAAGATATACTACAAATGATACAGTATGTACAGCAGTAGATCTATTACAACAATACCCATTACACACTAAGCAAATATTAGTAGGCCTATGGCATTCATGTAAAATCTCTCTCTGTTATTATAGGAAAAGAGCCGTTACTGTGATTGTAGTTGATAACCTTGGTACAGCATGCCACAATACACTGTGCCTTTGTTTGTTGTTATTCACAAAGTGACAGTACTTGCAGAACTGGTTTGGTGTGTCGACGCATGAAGATAGTCACCTTGTGTTGCAACGCTTGAGTCTATTTTAGAAATACAGGCCATGAGACACTGGCTGAAACAGAGACTGTGTGTGAGTGCATTAAATGAACCAAATTAGGTGAGTCATGGGAACTACGGATAGAACGAAGTGGCTGTATCTCCCTGGGCACCTCGGGATTAGGTTGAAGATAATTAGCCTCAGGACCTTCCTGCCCGACTATCAGCTTGAGAACTACTGTAATCACTTGTCGTGACGTGATCTGTGATCTGATTGACCCAAAAACATGTCACCCCTTTACTATCTCTCTCTCCACCCTTCCCTCTGCAAGTCATCTGTAATTGTAGAGCCTGCTCTTCTTGTACCTTATGTTCAAATGTATTCGCGCATGACAGTAAGTTGCTTTGGATAAATGTGTCTGCCTAATGGCATATGTTATATTATTATTTTATATTACATGCAAATGAATCAGCCATTAGGAGAATACTAGTTCCTGTAAACAACCCTCCCTCTCAGGTGATGAAAATCTACTGACATCTGCCTCTTGACGGGAAGGGCTTCAGCATACTGTGACCTAGGCACTATAAGGTTCTATCTGACATTTTGGTAGAAAATGAGTTATTTATATAGAGTTGCTCTTTAGGTGGTTATATGTGAGATACAGCACGTCAGATTTGTGAAAAAGTCAATTTCCAATAACAAAATAATAATCAGAAAGTTCAATCTGCGCAAACACCTTTTACCTTGATGCTATACGGTTCCATCTGCAATCCAATAACACAACCCACTGGGCACAGACGTCAGTTTAACGTCCAGTTTTTATTTAAATTACTTGAGTTGTCAACTAACAAGAAATCAAAAACAAACGTCACCATGTCATAAAAAAATACAATATTCCCAAATTCAAGAATTTTCCCCCATTGATTCAACTACATCACATAACATGTTTTAGTTCAAATGACGTGGAAACAACATTGATTCAACCAGTTTCTGCCAGTGGGATTTCTGGATTGTCAATCAAAAATAATTGTATATAAGGTGATACACTTATTGAGTCATGAAAGAGCAAGACATCACAAAACATCTGGGACTTGAAAAATACGAATTATCTCAAAACTATACATTTTGCAGATCAGGGTTGGGTAGGTTACTTTCTAAATGTAATCCATTACAGTTACTAGTTACCTGTCCAAAATTGTAATCAGTAAAGTAACTTTGGGACTACCCAAACTCAGTAACGTAATCTGATTACATTCTGTTACTTTTAGATTACTTTCCCCTTAAGAGGCATTAGAAGAAGACAAAAATGTATGTTACCAATTGAACAACATCTATTGCAGGATAAATCAATGTTAAAGTTTACAAATCTGGCCATATATGTACGTAACATTTTACTTTATGGGTTGGTTATGTAGGCTTCTTCTAACCCATCGCTTTCTATTACATATAATAATACGATTAAATTATATCTTTACATTAAAAACACAAGTCTATCAGAATTTGAGTCATTCCAATAAATGTTATACCCCTTGATCTTCAAGAATAGGACTCGGAAATATGGAAATATAGATTATCCAAATTATTTTACCTGAGCATGACACCAAAACTAAGGACTTATTAGCCAGCCCTACTCTGTTGTTTATGATTTTGTTGTCATGGACTGATTGGGCTCATTGATTCGAGTTGAGAAATAATGGATTGGCATGCTTTGAGTACTACTAAAAAGTGCTATTTACATGTGAAAAATGAATGCCATATGCTGCATTTGCTATAGGTCTATTGTTTACCTTTTTGTTGGTGACACTTTGATATCTTGATAATATGCAGCTGTTTAAAGGGCAAATCCAAAGATGAAACAATAACAAAACGGTCGTCCTGCCTCTGTTTTGGTAAAAAGCTAAGGGATGGGCCTGGAGAAATGTAACCACTCTCAGATTAACTCTTAAGGATCCGCCCCTTTTTATCAATTTCTGCCTGAAATGACATACCCAAATCTAACTGCCTGTAGCTCAGGCCCTGAAGCAAGGATATTCTTGGTACCATTTGAAAGGAAACACTTTGAAGTTTGTGGAAATGTGAAAGGAATGTAGGAGAATAACACACAATAGATCTGGTGAAAGATAATACAAAGAAAAAAACGTTCTTTTGTATTATCTTTTTACCATCATCTTTGAAATGCAAGAGAAAGGCCATAATATGTTATTCCAACCCAGGTGCAGTATACATTTTGGCCACTAGATGACAGCAGTGTATGTGCAACGTTTTAGACTGATCCAATGAACCATTGCATTTCTGTTCAAACTGTTATATCAAGACTGCCCAAATATGCCTAATTTGTTTATTAATAACTTTTTATCTTCAGAAATGTGCACTCTCCTCAAACAATAGCATGGTATTCTTTCACTGTAATAGCTACTGTAAATTGGACAGTGCAGTTAGATTAACAAGAATTTAAGCTTTCTGCAAACATCAGATATGTCTATGTCCTGGGAAATGTTCTTGTTACTTACAACCTCATGCTAATTGCATTAGCCTACGTTAGCTCAACCATCCTGTGGAAGGGACACCGATACCGAAGAAGTTAGACAGAGCTATGGATGCAAGGACTCACCATCCATGATATCATCATTATTGTTTTAACCATGTTATGAGTGTTTGTAGTGTACAGTGTTTGTTTACATTTACAATAATTACAAACATTGGAGAAAAACAAGCTTATATTTTGGGTTCCCATGGAGTTTGACAGTCGAACTAAGCTCAGGAGATATTTATAAGTTATATTCTTCAAGAATCAATATATACAGTACCAGTCAAAGTTTGGACACACCTACTCATTCCAGGGATTTTCTATATATTTACTATTTTCTACATTGTAGAATAATAGTGAAGACATCAAAACTATGAAATAACACACTTGGAATCATGTAGTAACCAAAAAAGTGTTAAACAAATCAAAATATATTTTATATTCTTCAAAGTAGCCACCCTCTGCCTTGATGACAGCTTTGTACACTCTTGGCATTCTCTCAACCAGCTTCATGAGGTAGTCACCTGGAATGCATTTCAATTAACAGGTGTGCCTTGTTAAAAGTTAATTGTGGAATTTATTTCCTTCTTAATGTGTTTGAGCCAATCAGTTGTAATGTGACAAGGTAGGGGTGGTATACAGAAGACAGCCCTATTTGGTAAAAGACCAAGTCCATATTATGGCAAGAACAGCTCAAATAAGCAAAGAGAAATGACAGTCCATCCTTACTTTAAGACATCACTTTTTTTAAACGTTTTTTCAAATGCAGTCGCAAAAACCATCAAGCGCTGTGATGAAACTGGCTCTCATGAGGACCACCACAGGAATGGAAGACCCAGAGTTACCTCTGCTAAAGAGAATAAGTTCATTATAGTTACCAGCCTCAGAAATTGCAGCCCAAATAAATGCTTGACAGATTTCAAGTAACAGACACATCTCAACATCAACTGTTCAGAGGAGACTGTGTGAATCAGGCCTTCATGGTCAAATTGCTGTACAGAAACTACTACTAAAGGACACCAATAAGAACAAGAGACTTGCTTGGGCCAAAAAACACGAGCAATGGACATTAAACCGGTGGAAATCTGTCCAAATTTGAGATTTATGGTTCCAACCGCTGTGTCTTTGTGAGACGCAGAGTAGTTGAATGGATGATCTCCACATGTGTGATTCCCACCGTGAAGCGTGGGAATGGTGTTATGGTGTGGGGGTGCTTTGCTGGTGACACTGTCAGTGATTTATTTAGAATTCAATGCACACTTAACCTTTCATTGCTACCCATCCCGGATCCGGGAGCATCCTCATCAAAAAAGCTGACTAGCATAGCCTAGCCTAACGCGACAGGGATATCATATAATATAATTTTCATGAAATCACAAGTCCAATACAGCAAATGAAAGATAAACATCTTGTGAATCCAGCCATCATTTCCGATTTTTAAAATGTTTTACAGCGAAAACACAATATGTATTTCTATTAGCTAACCACAATAGCAAAAGACTCAACCGCATATTTTCACAATTTTTCTACCGCATAGGTAGCTATCACAAAACCGACCAAATAGAGATATAATTAGTCACTAACCAAGAAACAACTTCATCAGATGACAGTCTTATAACATGTTATACAATAAATTTATGTTTTGTTCGAAAATGTGCATATTTGAGGTATAAATCATAGTTTTACATTGCAGCTACCATCAAAAATATCACCAAAGCAGCCAGAATAATTACAGAGAGCAATGTGAAATATCTAAATACTCATCATAAAACATTTATGAAAAATACATGGTGTACAGCAAATGAAAGATAAACATCTTGTGAATCCAGCCAATATTTCGGATTTTTTAAGTGTTTTACAGCGAAAACACAATATATATTTATATTAGCTCACCACAATAGCCAAACACACAACGCCATTTATTCACCGTAAAGATAGCTTTCACAAAACCCACAAATAGAGATAAAATTAATCACTAACCTTTGGACAACTTCATCAGATGACAGTCTTATAACATCATGTTATACAATACATTTATGTTTTGTTCGAAAATGTGCATATTTAGAGCTACAAATCCTGGTTTTACATTGTGAATACGTAGCCATAATGCACAAAATTGCCCGGAGATATTTTGGACAGTCACGTTATCTAACCAAAGAACTCATCATAAACTTTACTAAAAAATACATGTTGTACAGCAAATGAAAGATACACTGGTTCTTAATGCAACCGCTGTGTTAGATTTTTTTAAATAACTTTAGTACAACATACAGCATGCAATATTGTGAGACAGCGCTCACATATTCTCCGCCTTGTTGGAGCCAACATTTACCACAAAAATACAAAATAACATCATAAATATTCTCTTACTTTTGATGATCTTCCATCAGAATGTTGTGCAAGGAGTCCTAGTTCCAGAATAAATCGTTGTTTGGTTTTAGAATGTCAATTTCTTCTGTCGAATTAGCAACTTTGGCTAGCCATGTGGAGCTCACGTGTCCAAGAAATCGTTGCGCCCGAAACAAAAAATTCCAAAATTCCCAATAAACGTTGAATTAACTGGTCAAACTCGGTTGAAAATCCTACTTTATGATGTTTTTCTCATATGTATCCAATAAAATCAGAGCCGGAGCATTTCGTCGTGTATACGTAACGCATTTCAGAAGACAATGTGGAGTTCCCCTGTGCGCCGTTGAAAACTGACAAAAGAGCGGACCTGTCACTCCAAAAGCTCTCATTCGGCCTCACATCAAGCTAGACACCCCATTCAACCTTCTACTGCCTGTTGACATCTAGTGGAAGGCGTATGAAGTGCATACAGATCCATAAATATAAGCCAGTTGAATAGGCAGGCCCTGACACAGAGCCTCATTTTCAGAATTTTCACTTCCTGTATGGAAGTTTGCTGCCAAATGAGTTCTGTTTTACTCACATATATAATTCAAACAGTTTTAGAAACTTCAGAGTGTTTTCTATCCAATAGTAATAATAATATGCATATTGTATGATCTAGAACAGAGTACGAGGCTGTTTAATTTGGGCACGATTTTTCCCCAAAGTGAAAACAGCGCCCCCTATTAAAACCAGTTTACCCCAACACCGCCCCTCTAAAATATGTCACTCATCATCATTGGGGCGGCAGGTAGCCGCCAATGATTAGAGCGTTGGACTAGTAACCGAAAGGCTGCAAGATCAAATCCCCGAGCTGACAAGGTAAAAATCAGTTGTTCTGCCCCTGAACAAGGCAGTCCCATGCACTGTTCTTAGGCCATCATTGAAAATAAGAATTTGTTCTTAACTGACTTGCCTAGTTAAATAAAGGTAAAAAAAAAATATCATGATGCTCAATACTTTTCACCTAAAGGCATGACATTTGAGTTCATTTACACTAGCACTATAAGGCACAACGTAAGTCTATATTTTGGGATTTCATAAAACATGTTGACCATGTGCTTGGCAACATCATGTCCAAAATGCACCTCTTCAAATTTAGAATATCTAAATAGATCTTTACGCATTAGCCCTTTAACAGCCTGTCAAGAACTGTGATGAAAGCAGAATGTATTCATTTCATCCATGAGAGATATGTCTATGAAAATCACAAAAGAAGTCCATGATATAGTCATCCATTTTCACTAGTCTGGAGCTCAGCAGTGTCCAGGCCTATTTTAAAACATACTAAAGCTCCCTTTCACACTTTGTTACACAGATGAGAAATATAGTTTTTCCTGTGTGGGTTGTTTAGTGTGATGTGACTACACATTTTCTTCAGAATTCGATATCCTTGTGTCCTGGTCCTGGTCCTCAGGTTGTGTGTCTCTGTCTCATAGAGGACACAACACTCACACACCACCGTGTTCCATTTCTTGTCAATGCTGTCTATATCCCAATCTTTATTTCATAAGGTACATTCAGTGCATCAGTCCACATACATACAGAGAAATATTGTATTTTCAATGAGCCTCTCCCAGTGTCTTTACCTAGTCGTCCGAATGGCTCCCATGCACTATTAGCGGGTACTGCTCTGTGTGTTCTCTGACTCAGACACATAGGCCTTGCTCTTCTTGGAGTACTTCATGGAGCTGAAGGAGACCCTCATCCTCTCCACCGTCCTGCTGCTTCTACACAGCAGTGTGTTCTTCACATGGTGCCTGAAGTCCTCAGACACAAAGTAGTAGATGAAGGGATCCAGACAGCTGTTGAGGCTGGCCAGACACAGGGTGGTGATGTAGAAGCCATAGCCGTTGTTGATCACCCCGTTCTTGATGAGGGTGTAGTGGATGACTAGCATGACGTTACTGGGGACAAAACACACCAGGAAGGTGACCAGCAGCGTCAGAGTCAGCACCATGGCCTTCAGACGGTTCTTCCCTAGGTTCCCGTCCGTCATGGAGTTCCCCAGGGCCTTGAGGAGGATGTAGGCCAAGATGATGACCAGCAAGGGGACCAGGAAGACGATGCCAGCCATGAGGACGAAGTAGAAGTAGGGGAGAGCTATGTCAGGGAAGGGGTTCTCCAGGTAGGGAAGGGGTTCTCCAGGTCATGGATGATGTTGACGTCATGGCAGGTGGTGATGTTAGGGTCCTTGAGCTTGGCCGCGTGGTCGTAGAGGTACAGAGGGGTGGTGGTGAGCCAGATGAAGGCCCAAATAGAGACGGACACAGCGATGGCCATTTTGTTGTTCTTCTTCTGGTGGGACAGAGGATGGGCCACCACCCAGTAGCGCTGAATACTCAGACAGGGGATGAAGAGGATGGAGCAGTACATGTTCCCATAGAGGAATCCCACCAGGACTTTACACAGCCTCTCTCCATAGATCCAGTCGTTACCGTTGAAGTGGTAGGAGATCGCCAGAGGCGTCCAGATGACAAAGAGCAGGTCAGACAGAGCCAAGTTGGCCATGTAGATGGCAGCAGGGTGCTTCTTCTTGGTCCTGAACAGGAAGACCCAGTTGGCCATGGCGTTGGTGGGCAGCCCCACAGCAAACACCACTATGTAGACAATGGGGAGGAACACCGTGGTCAGACTGCTCCGCAGTGTTTCCGCGGTTGCCTTGTCCACCGTGACGCGGTCGGCATCCTGAGGGTCGACCACCCCGATGAACCCACGTCCTATACATGTGATAAGAAAAAAGAGAGAAACATCACTGATAAAGATCTGTAATATTGGACAGTGTGTTGGTGATTCTCAACATACAATAAGCTACTATAAAAAATGGTTGACAACATTTAACATAATCACCTTGAGCAATGCTCTTTTGAGTTTAAACATGTAACAGAAATTGCATTGTTAAAAATGACATGAGAAAAATAAATATGATACAAATATAGTTGAATTATGAGGCTATTAACTTTAATTTCCCTCTTATTCATTGGTCTGATCACAAACAGGGTCATGTTCTATCTAGGGTACTCATTCTAAAAACACACAAAATACATATTCCAGTCAGGTGAAAGTACATTGACACCTACAATAAATAGGTGAAATAACATTGACACCTACAATAAATAGCTGCACAATTCTTGTTTTTATGTTAAATAATGAGACAGAGTCATTGATGCGAGTCACCAGTTGGTAAATCGATTTGAATTCAATCACTTTTTGACAGCACCCCAAAATATTCAACAGATAAATGTGCACAAGTTTGATTTATTTTGCATACCCAACCATACCATGAGACATACAATGTCAAATCACTGGAAAAGATAAAGATAACTTGCTCCCAGCCTATAGACAGAAACTAACACAGGAAACGCCCGTGCTCAGGTCTGTTCAACGCTGGTCCGACCAATCGGATTCCACGCTTCAAGATTGCTTTGATCACATGGACTGGGATATGTTTCAGATAGCCTCAGACAACAACATTGATGTATACGCTGATTCAGTGAGTGAGTTAATTAGCAAGTGCATCAGTGATGTTGTACCCACGGTGACTATTAAAATCTTCCCTAACCAGAAACCATGGATTGATGGCAGCATTCGCGCAAAACTGAAAGCTCGAACCACTGCTTTTAATCATGGCAAGGCGTCCGGAAACATGACCGAATACAAACAGTGTAGCTATTCCCTCCGCAAGGCAATCAAACAAGCTAAGCGTAAGTATAGAGACAAAGTAGTGTCGCAATTAAATGGCTCATACACGAGACGTATGTGGCAGTGTCTACAGTCAATCACGGATTACAAAAAGCAAACCAGCCCTGTCACGGACACCAACGTCTTGCTCCGAGACAAATTAAACAACTTCTTTGCCCGCTTTGAGGACAACACAGTCCCACCGACACGGCCTGCTACCAAAACCTGTGGGCTCTCCTTCACCGTGGCCAACACGAGTAAAACATTTAAATGTGTTAACCCTCGCAAGGCTGCCGGCCCAGACGGCATCCCTACCTAGCCGCATCCTCAGAGCATGCACAGACCAGCTGGCTGGTGTGTTTATGGACATATTCAATCAATCCCTATCCCAGTCTGCTGTTCCCACATGCTTCAAGAGGGCCACCATTGTTCCTGTCCCAAGATAGCGAAGCTAACTGAGCTAAACGACTATCGCCCTGTAGCACTCACTACCTTCATCATGAAGTGCTTTAAGAGACTAGTCAAGGATCATATCACCTCCACCCTACCTGACACCCTAGACCCACTCCAATTTTCTTACTGCCCCAATAGGTCCACAGACGACGCAATCGCAAACACACTGCCCTAACCCACCTGGACAAGAGGAATAGCTGTGTAAGAATGCTGTTCATCGATTACAGCTCAGCATTTAACACCATAGTACCCACCAAACTCGTCATTAAGCTCGAAACCCTGGATCTTGACCCCGCCCTGTACAGCTGGGTCTTGGACTTTCTGACGAGCCGCCCCCAGGTGGTGAGGGTAGGAAACAACATCTCCACCCCGCTGGTCCTCAACACTGGGGCCCTACAAGGGTGCGTTCTCAGCCCACTCCTGTACACCCATTACTGCGTGGCCATGCACGCCTCCAACTCAATCATCAAGTTTGCAGACGACACTACTGTACAGTGGTATGCTTGATTACCAACAACGACAAGACGGCCTACAGGGAGGAGGTGAGGGCCCTCGGAGTGTGGTGTCAGGAAAATAACCTCACACTCAATGTCAACAAAACAAAGTAGATGATTGTGGGCTTCAGGAAACAGCAGAGGGAGCACCCCCCTAGACACATTGATGGGACAGTAGTGGAGAAGGTGGAAAGTTTTAAGTTCCTCGGCGTACACATCACGGACAAACTGAAATGGTCCACCCACACAGACAGCGTGGTGAAGAAGGCGCAACAGCGCCTCTTCAACCTCAGGAGACTGAAGAAATCTGGCTTGTCACCGAAAACACTCACAAACTTTTACAGATGCATAATTGAGAGCATCCTGTCGGGCTGTATCACTGCCTGGTATGGCAACTGCTCCGCCCACAACCGTAAGGCTCTCCAGAGGGTAGTGAGGTCTACATAACGCATCACCGGGGGCAAACTACCTGCCCTCCAGGACACCTACACCACCCGATGTCACAGGAAGGCCAAAAAGATCATCAAGGACAACAACCACCCGAGCCACTACTTGTTCACCCCGCTATCATCCAGAAGGTGAGGTCAGTACAGGTGCATCAAAGCTGGGACCGAGAGACTGATAAACAGCTTCTATCTCAAGGCCATCAAATCAAATCAAATGTATTTATATAGCCCTTCTTACATCAGCTGATATCTCAAAGTGCTGTACAGAAACCCAGCCTAAAACCCCAAACAGCAAGCAATGCAGGTGTAGAAGCACAGTGGCTAGGAAAAACTCCCTAGCAAGGCCAAAACCCAGGAAGAAACCTAGAGAGGAACCAGGCTATGAGGGGTGGCCAGTCCTCTTCTGGCTGTGCCGGGTGGAGATTATAACAGAACATGGCCAAGATGTTCAAATGTTCATAAATGACCAGCATGGTCAAATAATAATAATCACAGTAGTTGTCGAGGCTGCAACAAGTCAGCACCTCAGGAGTAAATGTCAGTTGGCTTTTCATAGCCGATCATTAAGGGTATCTGTACCGCTCCTGCGGTCTCTAGAGAGTTGAAAACAGCAGGTCTGGGACAGGTAGCACGTCCGGTGAACAGGTCAGGGTTCCATAGCCGCAGGCAGAACTGTTGAAACTGGAGCAGCAGCACGGCCAAGTGGACTGGGGACAGCAAGGAGTCATCATGCCAGGTCGTCCTGAGGCATGGTCCTAGGGCTTAGGTCCTCCGAGAGAGAGAAAGAAAGAGAGAAAGAGAGAATTAGAGAGAGCATACTTAAATTCACACAGGACACCGGATAAGACAGGAGAAGTACTCCAGATATAACAGACTGACCCTAGCCCCCCGACACATAAACTACTGCAGCATAAATACTGGAGGCTGAGACAGGAGGGGTCAGGAGACAATGTGGCCCCATCCGATGATACCCCCGGACAGGGCGTAGAGGCAGAGAATCCCAGTGGAGAGAGGGGAACCGGCCAGGTAGAGACAGCAAGTGCGGTGCGTTGCTCCAGAGCCTTTCCGTTCACCTTCACACTCCTGGGCCAGACTACACTCAATCATATGACCTACTGAAGAGATGAGTCTTCAGTAAAGACTTAAAGGTTGAGACCGAGTCTGCGTCTCTCACATGGGTAGTCAGACCATTCCATAAAAATGGAGCTCTGTAGGAGAAAGCCCTGCCTCCAGCTGTTTGCTTAGAAATTCTAGGGACAATTAGGAGGCCTGAGTCTTGTGACCGTAGCGTACGTATGTACGGCAGGACCAAATCGGAAAGATAGGTAGGAGCAAGCCGATGTAATGCTTTATAGGTTAGCAGTAAAACTTTGAAATCAGCCCTTGCCTTAACAGGAAGCCAGTGTAGGGAGGCTAGCACTGGAGTAATATGATAAATGTTTTGGTTCTAGTCAGGATTCTAGCAGCCGTATTTAGCACTAACTGAAGTTTATTTAGTGCTTTATCCGGGTAGCCGGAAAGTAGAGCATTGCAGTAATCTAACCTAGAAGTAACAAAATCATGGATTCATTTTTCGTCATAATTTTTGGACAGAATGTTTCTGATTTTTGCAATGTTACGTAGATGGAAAAAAGATGTCCTTGAAACAGTCTTGATATGTTCGTCAAAAGAGAGATCAGGGTCCAGAGTAACGCCGAGGTCCTTCACAGTTATATTTGAGACGACTGTACAATCTTCAAGATTAATTGTCAGATTCAACAGAAGATCTCTTTGTTTCTTGGGACCTAGAACAAGCATCTCTGTTTTGTCCGAGTTTAAAAGTAGAAAGTTTGCAGCCATCCACTACCTTATGTCTGAAACACAGGCTTCTAGCGAGGTCAATTTTGGGGCTTCACCATGTTTCATTGAAATGTACAGCTGTGTGTCATCCGCATAGCAGTGAAAGTTAACATTATGTTTTCGAATGACATCCCCAAGAGGTAAAATATATAGTGAAAACAATAGTGGTCCTAAAACGGAACCTTGAGGAACACCGAAATGTACAGTTGATTTGTCAGAGGACAAACCATTCACAGAGACAAACTGATATCTTTCCGACAGATAAGATCTAAACCAGGCCAGAACTTGTCCGTGTAGACCAATTTGGGTTTCCAATCTCTCCAAAATAATGTGGTGATCGATGGTATCAAAAGCAGCACTAAGGTCTAGGAGCACGAGGACAGATGCAGAGCCTCGGTCTGACGCCAATAAAAGGTCATTTACCATCTTCACAAGTGCAGTCTCAGTGCTATGATGGGGTCCAAAACCAGACTGAAGCATTTCGTATACATTGTTTGTCTTCAGGAAGGCAGTGAGTTGCTGCGCAACAGCTTTTTCATTTTTTTTGGAGAGGAATGGAAGATTCGATATAGGCTGATAGTTTTTTAGATTTTCTGGGTCAAGGTTTGGCTTTTTCAAGAGAGGCTTTATTACTGCCACTTTTAGTGAGTTTGGTACACATCCAGTGGATAGAGAGCCGTTTATTATGTTCAACATAGGAGGGCCAAGCACAGGAAGCAGCTCTTTCAGTAGTTTAGTTGGAATAGGGTCCAGTATGCAGCTTGAAGGTTTAGAGGCCATGATTATTTTCATCATTGTGTCAAGAGATATAGTACTAAAACACTTGAGTGTCTCTCTTGATCCTAGGTCCTGGCAGAGTTGTGCAGACTCAGGAGAACTGAGCTTTGGAGGAATACGCAGATTTAAAGAGGAGTCTGTAATTTGCTTTCTAATGATCATGATCTTTTCGTCAAAGAAGTTCATGAATATATTACTGCTGAAGTGAAAGTCATCCTCTCTTGGGGAGCTGCTTTTTAGTTAGCTTTGCGACAGTATCAAAAAGCATTTTGTTACAATCGCATTAACATCTGCTAACCATGTGTATGTGACAAATACAATTTGATTTGAAGAAAAAAATTCGGATTGTTCTTATTTTCCTCAAGTAAGTCGGAAAAATAGGATGATCGAGCAGCCGTGAGGGCTCTTCAATACTGCACGGTACTGTCTTTCCAAGCTAGTCGGAAGACTTCCAGTTTGGTGTGGTGCTATTTCCGTCCCAATTTTCTGGAAGCTTGCTTCAGAGCTTGGGTATTTTCTGTATACCAGGGAGCTAGTTTCTTATGACAAATATTTTTAGTTTTTAGGGGTGCAACTGCATCTAGGGTATTGCGCAAGGTTAAATTGAGTTCCTCAGTTAGGTGGTTAACTGATTTTAGGTGGTTAACGTCCTCTGACGTCCTTGGGTAGGCAGAGGGAGTCTGGAAGGGCATCAAGGAATCTTTGGGTTGTCTGAGAATTTATAGCACGACTTTTGATGCTCCTTGGTGTCTGAGCAGATTATTTGTTGCGAATGCAAACGTAATAAAATGGTGGTCTGATAGTCCAGGATTATGAGGAAAAACATTAAGATCGACAACATTTATTCCATGAGACAACACTAGGTCCAGAGTATGACTGTGACAGTGAGTAGGTCCAGAGACATGTTGGACAAAACCCACTGAGTCGATGATGGCCCCGAAAGCCTTTTGGAGTGGGTCTGTGGACTTTTCCATGTGAATATTAAAATCACCAAAAATTAGAATATTATCTGCTATGACTACAAGGTCCGATAGGAATTCAGGGAACTCAGTGAGGAACGCTGTACATGGCCCAGGAGGCCTGTAAACAGTAGCTATAAAAAATGATTGAGTAGGCTACATAGATTTCATGACTAGAAGCTCAAAAGACGAAAACATAGGGGTTTTTTTGTAAATTGAAATTTGCTATCGTAAATGTTAGCAACACCTCCGCCTTTGCGGGATGCACGGGGGATATGGTCACTAGCGTAACCAGGAGGTGAGGCCTCATTTAACACAGTAAATTCATCAGGCTTAAGCCATGTTTCAGTCAGGCCAATCACATCAAGATTATGATCAGTGATTAGTTATTTGACTATAACTGCCTTTGAAGTGAGGGATCTAACATTAAATAGCCCTATTTTGAGATGTGAGGTATCACGATCTCTTTCAATAATGGCAGGAATGGAGGAGGTCTTTATTCTAGTGAGATTGCTAAGGCGAACACCGCCATGTTTAGTTTTGCCCAACCTAGGTCGAGGCACAGACACGGTCTCAATGGGGATAGCTGAGCTGACCGTGCTAGTGGCAGACTCCACTAAGCTGGCTAGCTGGCTAACAGCCTGCTGCCTGGCCTGCACCCTATTTCATTGTGGAGCTAGAGGAGTTAGAGCCCTGTCTATGTTGGTAGATAAGATGAGAGCACCCCTCCAGCTAGGATGGAGTCCGTCACTCCTCAACAGGCCAGGCTTGGTCCTGATTGTGGGCGAGTCCCAGAAAGAGGGCCAATTATCTACAAATTCTATCTTTTGGGAGGGGCAGAAAACAGTTTTCAACCAGCGATTGAGTAGTGAGACTGCTGTAGAGCTCATCACTCCCCCTAACTGGGAGGGGGCCAGAGACAATTACTCGATTGTTAAACAGCCATCACTAACATTGAGTGGCTGCTGCCAACATACTGACTCAAATCTCTAGCCACTTTAATAATAAAAAATTGGATGTAATAAATGTATCACTAGTCACTTTAAACAATGCCACTTTACATAATGTTTACATACCCTACATTACTCATCTCATATGTATATACTGTACTCTATACCATCTACTGCATCTTGCCTATGCCACATGGCCATCGCTCATCCATATATTTATATGTACATATTATTATTCATTCCTTTACACTGTGTGTATAAAGTAGTTGGTGTGAAATTGTTAAATTACTTGTTAGATATTACTGCGCGGTCGGAACTAGAAGCACAAGCATTTCGCTACACTCACATTAACATCTGCTAACCATGTGTATGTGACCAATACAATTTTATTTGATTTTTAAAAGCTTACAAACAGGGTTGTCAAACCATTTAAACAGTTTTTGGGTTGTGTCCGCCATCGGTTGAGACGCGACATGCTTGAATACAAGGTGGGTGTCATGTTTTGACCAATAAATGTACTAAAATGGGAATAAAATGTACGTTTCAAATTTCAAAGATTGTTGGATGTCCACACATCAGAGAATGTTGAATTGAATGGGAATATCTGTTGTTTTAAATTATACTGTCAATCCTCCATAAGAAACCTATTGAAATCATAGAAATATAGATAATAGATTAGACATGACCATTAAAGTTGACATTCGACAGTGTGTGGACCGGCAGCCATCTTTGTCATAGTAATTAGAAGTTACAATTTCAAATCAATTTAAAGTTCAATGGCATACCAGCTAAATTGCAGTGGTCTGAAGGTATAGGTTCATTCTATTAATGTTATTTCTATGATTGAAATGACACCCACCCTGTATTTAAGAGCATGTAAAGTAGGCTTACCTCAGGTAAAAATCAAAGTCCTGCACGTGCACCACATGTGGACAAAAAAGGAATAACTTTTATTTTGACATGAGACAAGCAGAGAACAAGTACATCTACAACAGACCCACGTTTGAAAATCTGTTTAATAATACAATCCTTCAGATATTTTATCTCAAATTCCACCCATCATAATGACCAACCTTCCTGCCTACCAGCACAGTAAGTTGAAATGGAATTGTATTTAACTTCTGGCTTCCCATGGACTGTTTTTGTGCAACCCAATTGAAAGCAATGCTAGTGTATATAAATACTTTATCTCCTGAATGTTTTGGCATTCAGGTCCAAAAAGTCACTTCCTGACCTCTTCTTCCATGAGCAAATATATATGGAAAGTTATGTTTAAATCAAAAGGGATGCTGTCAAAAAGTGATTGAATTCAAATGGATTTACCCCAGTACAAGTACGCTAACTCAAGATAATACAATGTCTACAAGTAGGCTACTGACAAAGGCATGAGATCAATTATAAAAGGTAAATCTTACCCATTGTATTGGCTGCACACTCACAACTGAACAACAATAAGCAGGAAAGTATTTGAGATGAGGCCATTGTCCTTGAACTTTGCACAGTATAAATGATCTGTCTATGAATTGTCTTCTCCTCCCAAGGTCAAGATGGTAGTTAACTTACCCTGATGCCGATGCCTTCTTTCTCTTTTACATAAACAGAAGAACACACCCAAAAACAAGAGAATGATGGAATCAGGTTACCGGTGTAGCCTCGCGCTCTCTCTCTGTCACATGACATGGTTTTGAGTGTCTGTGAATTTACACGGCTCTAACCTGTTTGGTCTTATCCAAAGATAACCCAGACAAATCGCGGTTGATTCAATGTGAATCTTATAGGGGGATATAGATTATTCAACATTTCATGTATGCCTGCACTTCATGTATTCCCTCTGTATTTTGAAGTAATGTGGAGGCAGCATCATGTCATTAGTATGTTTGTCACCGGCAGAGAATGGGGAGTTTGACGGGATCAAAATAAATATGAAAGGAGCAAAGCCCAGGTAAAAAGTTAGAGAAATCTGGTTTGCATATTGCTGTCCATCAATGAATCCCAACCAAATGTACAGAGGTAGAGCAATTTCGACAAAAACAAACATATATAATGTTGCCCTAAGAGTTGTGCAGAGTTGGTAGAATCTTACTCCAAATTATTTAAAGATGCAATTGCTGCCAAAGATGCTTCCACCAAATCAAATCAAATCAAATGTATTTATATAGCCCTTCGTACATCAGCTGATATCTCAAAGTGCTGTACAGAAACCCAGCCTAAAACCCCAAACAGCAAGCAATGCAGGTGTAGAAGCACGGTGGCTAGGAAAAACTCCCTAGAAAGGTCAAAACCTAGGAAGAAACCTAGAGAGGAACCAGGCTATGAGGGGTGGCCAGTCCTCTTCTGGCTGTGCCGAGTGGAGATTATAACAGAACATGGCCAAGATGTTCAAATGTTCATAAATGACCAGCATGGTCAAATAATAATAATCACAGTAGTTGTTGAGGGTGCAGCACCTCAGGAGTAAATGTCAGTTGGCTTTTCATAGCCGATCATTAAGAGTATCTCTACCGCTCCAGCGGTCTCTAGAGAGTTGAAAACAGCAGGTCTGGGACAGGTAGCACGTCCGGTGAACAGGTCAGGGTTCCATAGCCGTAGGCAGAACAGTTGAAACTGGAACAGCAGCACGGCCAGGTGGACTGGGGACAGCAAGGAGTCATCATGCCAGGTCGTCCTGAGGCATGGTCCTAGGGCTCAGGTCCTCCTCCGAGAGAAAGAAAGAGAGAAAGAGAGAATTAGAGAGAGCATACTTAAATTCACACAGGACACCGGATAAGACAGGAGAAGTACTCCAGATATAACAAACTGACCCTAGCCCCTCGACACATAAACTACTGCAGCATAAATACTGGAGGCTGCGACAGGAGGGGTCAGGAGACACTGTGGCCCCATCCGATGATACCCCAGGACAGGGCCAAACAGGAAGGATATAACCCCACCCACTTTGCCAAAGCACAGCCCCCACACCACTAGAGGGATACCTTCAACCACCAACTTACCATCCTGAGACAAGGCCGAGTATAGCCCACAAAGATCTCCGCCACAGCACAACCCAAGGGGGGGCTCCAACCCAGACAGGAAGATCACGTCAGTGACTCAACCCACACAAGTGACGCACCCCTCCTAGGGACGGCATGAAAGAGCACCAGTAAGCCAGTGACTCAGCCCCTGTAATAGGGTTAGAGGTAGAGAATCCCAGTGGAGAGAGGGGAACCGGCCAGGCAGAGACAGCAAGGGCGGTTCGTTGCTCCAGAGCCTTTCCGTTCACCTTCACACTCCTGGGCCAGACTACACTAAATCATATGACCCACTGAAGAGATGAGTCTTCAGTAAAGACTTAAAAGTTGAGACCGAGTCTGCGTCTCTCACATGGGTAGGCAGACCATTCCATAAAAATGGAGATCTATAGGAGAAAGCCCTGCCTCCAGCTGTTTGCTTAGAAATTCTAGGGACAATTAGGAAGCCTGCGTCTTGTGACCGTAGCGTACGTGTAGGTATGTACGGCAGGACCAACTCGGAAAGATAGGTAGGAGCAAGCCCATGTAACGCTTTGTAGGTTAACAGTAAAACCTTGAAATCAGCCCTTGCCTTAACAGGAAGCCAGTGCAGGGAGGCTAGCACTGGAGTAATATGATCACATTTTTTGGTTCTAGTCAGGATTCTAGCAGCCGTATTTAGCACTAACTGAAGTTTATTTAGTGCTTTATCCGGGTAGCCGGAAAGTAGAGCATTGCAGTAATCTAACCTAGAAGTAACAAAATCATGGATTCATTTTTCTGCATAATTTTTGGACAGAACATTTCTGATTTTTGCAATGTTACGTAGATGGAAAAAAGATGTCCTTGAAACAGTCTTGATATGTTCGTCAAAAGAGAGATCAGGGTCCAGAGTAACGCCTAGGTCCTTCACAGTTTTATTTGAGACGACTTTACAACCATCAAGATTAATTGTCAGATTTAACAGAAGATCTCTTTGTTTCTTGGGACCTAGAACAAGCATCTCTGTTTTGTCCGGGTTTAAAAGTAGAACGTTTTCAGCCATCCACTTCCTTATGTCTGAAACACAGGCTTCTAGCGAGGGCAATTTTGGGGCTTCACCATGTTTCATTGAAATGTACAGCTGTGTGTCATCCGCATAGCAGTGAAAGTTAACATTATGTTTTCGAATGACATCCCCAAGAGGTAAAATATATAGTGAAAACAATAGTGGTCCTAAAACGGAACCTTGAGGAACACCGAAATGTACAGTTGATTTGTCAGAGGACAAACCATTCACAGAAACAAACTGATATCTTTCCGACAGATAAGATCTAAACCAGGCCAGAACTTGTCCGTGTAGACCAATTTGGGTTTCCAATCTCTCCAAAAGAATGTGGTGATCGATGGTATCAAAGGCAGCAATAAGGTCTAGTAGCACGAGGACAGATGCAGAGCCTCGGTCTGACGCCATTAAAAGGTAATTTACCACCTTCACAAGTGCAGTCTCAGTGCTATGATGGGGTCCAAAACCAGACTGAAGCATTTCGTATACATTGTTTGTCTTCAGCTTTTTCAAAAATTTTGGAGAGGAATGGAAGATTCGATATAGGCCGATAGTTTTTTATATTTTCTGAGTCAAGGTTTGGCTTTTTCAAGAGAGGCTTTATTACTGCCACTTTTAGTGAGTTTGGTACACATCCGGTGGATAGAGAGCCGTTTATTATGTTCAACATAGGAGGGCCAAGCACATGAAGCAGCTCTTTAAGTAGTTTAGTTGGAATAGGGTCCAGTATGCAGCTTGAAGGTTTAGAGGCCATGATTATTTTCATCATTGTGTCAAGAGATATAGTACTAAAACACTTAAGTGTCTCTCTTGATCCTAGGTCCTGGCAGAGTTGTGCAGACTCAGGACAGCTGAGCTTTGGAGGAATACGCAGATTTAAAGAGGAGTCCGTAATTTGCTTTCTAATGATCATGATCTTTTCCTCAAAGAAGTTCATGAATTTATTACTGCTGAAGTGAAAGCCATCCTCACTTGGGGAATGCTGCTTTTTAGTTAGCTTTGCGACAGTATCAAAAATAAATGTTGGATTGTTCTTATTTTCCTCAATTAAGTCGGAAAAATAGGATGATCGAGCAGCAGCGAGGGCTCTTCGATACTGCACGGTACTGTCTTTCCAAGCTAGTCGGAAGACTTCCAGTTTGGTGTGGCGCCATTTCCGTTCCAATTTTCTGTAAGCTTGCTTCAGAGCTCGGGTATTTTCTGTATACCAGGGAGCTAGTTTCTTATGACAAATGATTTTAGTTTTTAGGGGTGCAACTGCATCTAGGGTATTGCGCAAGGTTAAATTGAGTTCCTGTTAGGTGGTTAACTGATTTTTGTCGTCTGACGTCCTTGGCTAGGCAGAAGGAGTCTGGAAGGGCATCAAGGAATCTTTGTGTTGTCTGAGAATTTATAGCACGACTTTTGATGCTCCTTGGTTGGGGTCTGAGCAGATTATTTGTTGCGATTGCAAACGTAATAAAATGGTGGTCCGATAGTCCAGGATTATGAGGAAAAACATTAAGATCTACAACATTTATTCCATGGGACAAAACTAGGTCCAGAGTATGACTGTGGCAGTGAGTAGGTCCAGAGACATGTTGGACAAAACCCACTGAGTCGATGATGAAAGCCTTTTGGAGTGGGTCTGTGGACTTTTCCATGTGAATATTAAATTAATATTGTAAATTGAAATTTGCTATCGTAAATGTTAGCAACACCTCCGCCTTTGCGGGATGCACGCGGGATATTGTCACTAGTGTAACCAGGAGGTGAGGCCTCATTTAACACAGTAAATTCATCAGGCTTAAGCCATGTTTCAGTCAGGTCAATCACATCAAGATTATGATCAGTGATTAGTTCATTGACTATAACTGCCTTTGAAGTGAGGGATCTCACATTAAGTAGCCCTATTTTGAAATGTGAGGTATCACGATCTCTTTCAATAATGGCAGGAATGGAGGAGGTCTTTATTCTAGTGAGATTGCTAAGGCGAACACCGCCATGTTTAGTTTTGCCCAACCTAGGTCGAGGCACAGACACGGTCTCAATGGGGATAGCTGAGCTGACTACACTGACTGTGCTAGTGGCAGACTCCACTAAGCTGGCAGGCTGGCTAACAGCCTGCTGCCTGGCCTGCACCCTATTTCATTGTGGAGCTAGAGGAGTTAGAGCCCTGTCTATGTTGGTAGATAAGATGAGAGCACCCCTCCAGCTAGGATGGAGTCTGTCACTCCTCAGCAGGCCAGGCTTGGTCCTGTTTGTGGATGAGTCCCAGAAAGAGGGCCAATTATCTACAAATTCTATCTTTTGGGAGGGGCAGAAAACAGTTTTCAACCAGCGATTGAGTTGTGAGACTCTGCTGTAGAGCTCATCACTACCCCTAACTGGGAGGGGGCCAGAGACAATTACTCAATGCCGACACATCTTTCTAGCTGATTTACGCTGAAGCTATGTTGCGCTTGGTGACCTCTGACTGTTTCATCCTAACATCGTTGGTGCCGACGTGGATAACAATATCTCTATACTCTCTACACTCGCCAGTTTTAGCTTTAGCCAGTACCATCTTCAGATTAGCCTTAACGTCGGTAGCCCTGCCCCCTGGTAAACAGTGTATGATCGCTGGATGATTTGTTTTAAGTCTAATACTGCGGATAAGGGAGTCGCCAATGACTAGGGTTTTCAATCTGTCAGAGATAATGGTGGGAAGCTTCGGCGTCTCAGACCCCGTAACGGGAGGAGTAGAGACCAGAGAAGGCTCGGCCTCAGACTCCGACTCGTTGCTTAATGGGGAAAACCGGTTGAAAGTTTCTGTCGGCTGAATGAGCGACACCGGTTGAGCATTCCTACAGGATTTCCCTCCAGAAGCCATGCGAAAGTTGTCCGGCTACAGGGACTGTGCGAGGGGATTTATACTACTATCTGTACTTACTGGTAGCACAGACACTGTTTCATCCTTTCCTACACTGAAATTACCCAAGTATTAACTCTCGGCTATCAAGACATATACAATCAATACATCATTTTTATTAACTTAAAAATAATTCTATACTTTTGATTTCACTTTGAAAATGTGGAGCAGGTTGTGTAGATCTGTGAGAAATAATTTAAATGGTCATATTTAATCTGTTTTTACATTTACTTTAATTGCAGCAAACTGTCATAACTGTGGTGTCTTTGGCATCATTAAAAGTAAAGACTTATTTTATCAAATACATTTTCTGTAATTATTACATGATTAAACTAATCATGTAAATGTAATTAACTAGGAAGTCGGGGAACCAAGGAAAATCTTCAGATTACAAAGTTAGAATTTTCTGAATGTAACTCTTCAGATATTTTAATATCTGATCAATTAGTCTTCTAATTAATTAATTATTATTTACCTCACGGTAGTCTCATTCCAGACGTCGTAAATTGTTGGTTTTCTGCACAAACCCAGCCTTTACTATGAATCATCCATACACCAATTGGCTTAATCATTTATTAACTAACTAAATAATCACATAAATGCATAGACAAATACAGTAGATATGGTTACAAGGAAATGATAGGGGAGGTTCCCTAGTGGGCTAAACCAATATGACAGCTTGGTGGACAAAGTGAAGTGGGTGTGGACTGAGAAAGAAGCAGGAAAGACAAAAGGAATCACTACACAGTTGATAATTATATGAATTGAAATGCTAATCCTTTGCACATGAATGCTCACTCATTCGGGAATAATTGCAATCAATATACATTTACGCCCAGTGTGTCGTGATTTCTGTTGGAAATCGAGTCAGTTCATCCGAGTCTTTCTCTCGCTGCTTCCCTGAAGATCAAAGTCTTTTGTGGTTAGAATGGATACTTCAGAGTACAATTCAGAAATGTTCTCATAGATAGATGTTTCGGCGGTTATCGGTATTCACAATCCCAGGTTTACATAATTTCTGGCTGCAGACTAGTAATTAGTATCTAAGATTTGCTCTTATTCTGTCGGGATCGATAGTCTCAGAGTTGAACCATTTCCACCCGTGTAGCCAATGCTCCACCTGGTATGGTTAGAAATTCAACATCCATTGCAACGTTAACTGACACTGAGGTTTTTGTGGTGTGAAGAGGATTTCGTCAGGAGGGGGTTTTATTCGTAACTGTAGAAAAGGCGGTTCTATGACGCCAGATCATGTCTGTGCTCACGGGGGCGGGCCAATGACTTAATTAAACTTTAAAGGGAATACAATTCTCTCACGTCAAAGGTTTAACATCACATTACATCATTTCACAAATAGTTGCTGCTTTACTCATTCATACACATTCAGAGATATAGTTATGTGTGTTTCCTGCCCTCTCTAAGGTCACCAAAGGAAACGCACTCGTCATACCCGTCACTTAAGTGTCCACGGACCATTCTCACAAGTGGACATTTTGTTTCAAATTCACATTTTGGGGATTTAGGAGTTCGTCATGTGAAATCCTTTGTTCTCTCTGTCTCTCTCTTTCTGCATGGCAAGGGGGAGAGAAACTCCGCCAGGAATTTATGGCCTGAGATAACAGAACCTGGGTGTAGGAGAGCATGAGAGAGAGAGGGGGATGCCACAACCTATACCCAGAAAGGGCCACGTCATGACACTATGCAAGTGGTGTATAGACTTTCACTAGGCACTGTACAGTAGGTCATGTATGGCTCACTTGATAAAGAACAATACCCGTTGCCAGAAGTGAAGGGTCAGTGCTGGGCAATAAGAACTAAGTTAACAGTTTCAGAGAGCTCAGTGCTGGAACAAACATAATGGACATCTTTGACTGTCTAAATGTGGAGGATGGATCAGTAACACTTTTTCTGATTTAGTTTTCTAGATAAAACCAACAAAATCTGCACTAAAATTGTATGAGGGTCGAGGAGGCAATATAACAAGCACATAATATGAAGTAGTCTGGGGTTGCATCTCAGTTTAAAATAGCTTCTCTCCATTGATGATGATGAAAACAAAATGTTTTAGTAGATTGAGACCAACCCGGTATTCCCTTTAACCTGTCCAGTTCTTTAAAAACATCAGTACAGCCAACTTTGATCTCCACATGAGAACCCCCCTAAATGTAGCTGCTCTGTGTGTTCCCTGAGTCTGAGGTGCAGGTACCAAGGTTGGGGTCAGTTCCATTTTAATGCCAGACAATTCAGCAAGTAAACCAAATCAACCAATCCAATTCCACATTTTCCTAATCAGTACTTACTGAATTGACTGGAATTGACCCCAAACCTGGATGGTGTTACTCATCTTGAAGAATTTCAGAGCAGTGAACGAGACCCTCATCCTAATCATGCCCTCTGGCTGCGGCATCTCAGCGTGTTCTTCACGTGCTCCCTGAACTCCTCTGAGATGAAGTAGTAGATGAATGGATCCACACAGCTGTTGAGGCTGGCCAGACACAGGGTGGTGATGTAGAAGCCGTAGTCATTGTGTACTACTTGAGCCAGCAGGAGAGAGTAGGTCACCAGCATCATGATGTTACTGGGGGTGAAACAGACCAGGAAGATGATCAGCACAGTAATGATGAGCACCACAGCCTTGCGCCGATTCTTGGTGATGCTGGCGTTCGTCATTGAGTTCCTAAGGGACTTGAGCATCAGAACGTTAACCACCACGCACAACACGGTGGGAACTACAAATCCCAGGGTTCCCATGGTCAGGAAGAAGCCGGCGGCCATGCTATTCTGGCTTGGCCGGGTGACGTCGTGGCAGGTGATGATGTTGAGGTTGGTCACCTTGACTGTCTGGTCGTAGAGGTAGAGAGGGGTGGTCAGCAGCCAGACCCCCACCCAGACTGCGACCGAGACACCGATGGCTACATGGTTGTTCCTACAATCCTGGGAGAGGGGGTAAACGATGGCCCAGTAGCGCTGGACACTGATACAGGTGATGAAGAGGATGGAGCAGTACATGTTCCCATAGAAGAAGCCCACCACGACTTTACATAGCCTCTCTCCATAGATCCAGTCGTTACCGTTGAAGTGGTAGGCGATCTTCAGAGGAGTCCAGATGACAAAGAGCAGGTCAGACAGAGCCAGGTTGGCCATGTAGATGGTGGCAGGGTGCTTCTTCTTGGTCCTGAACAGGAAGACCCAGATGGCCATGGCGTTGGTGGGCAGCCCCACAGCAAACACCACTATGTAGACGATGGGGAAGAACACAGTGGTCAGATGACTGGCCAGAACCATGCAGGCCTCCAGGGAGACCTGCAACCCCGCCGCTGTCTCATCCCCCGTGAAGCCTCGGTCTTCAACAACAGCATTAAACCGCTCTGAGAAAAGAGAGAAACAAGATGAAAATAAATAGGGGTGTTTAAGGAATTCCAAAAATGAGGTTACAATGTATGACATTTCAATACAATAGCCATTTGTGATTTATTGCATACTTAAACTATTACTTTTCTAATTGTTCTTATGCAGTGTTTTAAAGAACTTTTTTTTTGGGGGGGGGGGGGGTATATGTACTTTACTACTTATATTTTTGACAACTTTTACTCCACTACGTTCCTAAAGAAAAAATGTACTTTATACTCCCATTAATTTTCCCTGACACCAAAAAGTAGTCGTTACATTATTTTTGCTGAGGCAGGACAGTATCATGGTTCAATTCATGCACCCATCAATCTAATACTTTATTAGGGTTGCAAAGGGTCGGAAACTTTTCGAAAACTTTCCGGGATATTTCCGTTAAGCCCTGGAATTTGGGGAATTTTGCTTAAAATTCATCAAAAAAGTTAGCTTATAACAGTGAACCTTTTTTAGTGGGATACACAAGGCAATTCTAGGTCTTGTGGCATATTTTGGTTAAACTATCCCCAACTCAATGGAATTGCAACCCTTTGCACACACAGTGCACTCTTCCATCACACATACAGCTGATTCTCAAGATCTTGAACACTAATGAGATGCTATTGAGCCCACGCTACTACACTGTCTGAGCCAAGGACTACATGCTTTCTGGTAAGTTTTGATTACAATACTGGGTGGGGTGAATATATTTTATATGACATAGAAGATTTTCTGTTAACTAGTAAATAGTAGCCTACAGCAAAGTGTGTTTAAATCATTTCTAACTTCTTAACAACTTCTGATAGTTAGTATTTGCTACCATGTGGGTTTTAGCTTGCTTGAGCCTTATAACTGAGGAGTGATAATTCACCTGTTTCCATACATGTTTCATAAAAAAAAAAATGTCTTACAAATTAGTTGTTTAATCTAACTGCTTAACTATTTATCTGTACATGGTTTATTTTTTTTACTCATTTTTTCCTAATCTTTACAGGAAAATGCCACGGGCACTATCTGATGTGTGAAGACATTTCACTGCAGCTAATGTAGAAGGAAAAGATGTGTACATTTGCAAATACTGTGCCAAATCATATGTGAAGAACGCAACAAAGATAAAGAATCATCTTGCCAAGTGCATAAAGTTCCCTCAGCGCTCACAACAAGCAACCTCTGACAAAAGTCCCTCTACTTCTATTTGAGGTGAAAATTATGAATCAAACACCTTATCGATAGCAACAGCTCATGGCCCTCCTGGATTCAGAAGTTTTTTTGACTCAATGGAGGAACGTAGTCAGAGAAATGATGATGAATGTCTTGCTCGAGCTGTGTATGCAACTGGTTCACCTCTGATGCTCACAGACAATGTGTATTGGAAGATAATTCTGAATGTTCTTCACCCAGCATACACCCCTCCAACCAGAAATGCTTTATCTACTAATTTGCTAGATGCAGAGTTCAACAGAGTTCAAGTGAAGGTCAAGCAAATCATAGAGAAAGCAGACTATATTGCAATCAACTCTGGTGGGTGGTTGAATGTTCGTGGGCGAGGGATAATTAACTACATCATTTCAACTCGTATTCTACAAGAGCACAGACACAAGGGACAGCAGACACACCGGTCTCTACATTGCAGATGAGCTGATGCAGTCATCAATGACCTTGGACCACAGAAGGTATTTGCACTGGTGACAGACAATGCTGCGAACATGAAGGCTGCTTGGTCTAAAGTGGAGGAGTCCAACCCTCACATCACACTCATTGTCTGTGCTGCTCATGCATTGAATCTGCTCCTCAAGGACATCATGGCACTGAAAACAATGGATACACTCTACAAGAGAGCCAAAGAAATGGCTAGGTATACGAAAGGTCAAAGTTATAGCAGCAATCTACCTCACCAAGCAAAGTGAAAAGAATAAGAGCACCCCATTGAAACCGTTCAGCAACACCCATTGGGGTGGTGTTGTCATCATGTTTGACAGTCTCCTGGAGGGGAAGGCGTCCCTCCCAAAAAAATAGCCATACCACAGTCTGCCAATATGGAAAGCCCCATCAAGAGGATCCTCCTGGATGATGTATTTTGGGAAGCAGCCTGAAACTCCTGAAACCTATAGCAGTAGCCATTGCACGGTTTGAGGGAGACAATGCGGCAGGTAGCCTAGTGGTTAGGGCGTTGGACTAGTAACTGGAAGGTTGCTAGATCGAATCCCCGAGCTGACAAGGTACAAATCTGTTGTTCTGCCTCTGAACAAGGCATAACCCACTGTTCCTAGGCCGTCATTGTAAATAAGAATTTGTTCTTAACTGACTTGCTTAGTTAAATAAAGATAAAATTAAAATGCCATCCTGTCTGATGTTCAGACTCTGATTGCAGATGTAAGAGAAGAAATCCGTACTGCCCTGCCCACTTCACTGTTGCTCCAAGCAGAGGAAACTGCAGTTCTGAAATACATCAAAAAGGGTGAAGACTTCTGCCTGAAGCCCATACACGCCGCAGCATACATGTTGGACCCCAAGTATGCTGGCAAGAGCATCCTGTCTGGTGCAGAGATCAACAAGGCCTACGGTGTCATCACTACCGTGTCTCATCACCTTGGCCTGGATGAGGATAAAGTTCTTGGCAGTCTGGCGTAGTACACTTCCAAGCAAGGGCTTTGGGAAGGAGATGCAATATAGCAGTCGTGCCAACATATCTCATCAGCCACCTGGTGGAAGGGACTTTGTGGATCTGAGGCTCTTTCCCCTGTTGCCTCCATCATCCTCCAAATCCCACCAACATCAGCCGCCTCAGAGCACAACTGGTCCTTGTTTGGGAAGACACATATCAAAGCACGCAACAGGCTGACCAATACAAGGGTTGAAAAATTGGTGGCCAACCGGGCAAATTTTGGGCTTTTTGAGCCTGACAACGAGATAAATCCTCAACAAGGTTGGAAAGTGACAGTGAAGATGAGGCCTCAGAGTCTGATGTTCAAGAGGTGGACATTGAGGAGGACCAGGGAGAAGACATGGAAGCCTGAGAGGAAGACAACCAAAGCATTCGTTTCTAGACTATCATTTTACAGATGTATGTTGAAAACGTTTTTGGGAGATGCGATGGATCATTGTTAATCATTCAATATTCCCTTTCTTTTGTTCTTCAGTGAAATCATCCCATGTGAAGATTCAACTTATTTAATTAAAAGTTCAATTCGTAACTAAATTGTTTTTTTTTATATCAATTGGAAGGTTTTAACCATTTGCAATTATGTCTACTTATGATAAGGTAAAAGGTTTATGTTTCTGTCTCCAGATGATATGGTAAATATATCCAATGCAAAAAAACATCTACATTTAAATAGTATTCATTTGCATATATTTCCAATAATTCCCATATATTCCAACTTAAAGTTTCCACCTCTGAATATTCCACAAATGTGCAACCCTAGTTGTCATCCCTACACTCTGATCTGGCAGACTCACTTAACTTAAATACTGCGTTTGTAAATGTGTGAGTTCCGGTTGTGTTTTTATTGTGTTGTCTGGTTTGCTTAGTATAAGGAATTTCATAGGATTTGCTTTTACTTTGCACTTCAACAAAATTTTGAACATTTTGTAAGTTTTCCATGACTGTACTTAAGTATATTTAGAACCATATATTTTTAGACTTTTACTCTAGTAGCATTTTACTTTGTGAATATTGGTCATTTTTTATTAAAGGTATCCTACCTTTTACTCAAGTATGACAATTGAGAACTATTACCACCACTGTTCTTATGCAAACTACAGTTGAAGTCGGAACTTTACATACACCTTAGCCAAATACATTTAAACTCAGTTTCACAATTCCTGACATTTAATCCGAGTAAAAAGTCCTTGTCTTAGGTCAGTTACGATCACCACTTTATTTTAAGAATGTGAAATGTCAGGATAATAGTAGAGATTTATTTATTTCAGCTTTTATTTCATTCACCACATTCCCAGTGGGTCAGAAGTTTACATATACTCAATTAGTATTTGGTAGCATTGCCTTCAAATTGTTTAACTTGGGTCAAACGTTCCGGGTAGCCTTCCACAAGCTTCCCACAATAAGTTGGGTGAATTTTGGCCCATTCCTCCTGACAGAGCTGGTGTAACTGTCAGGTTTGTAGGCCTCCTTGCTCGCACACGTTTTTTCAGTTCAGCCCACAAATGTTCTATAGGATTGACGTCAGGGCTTTGTGATGGCCACTCCAATACCTTGACTTTGTTGTCCTTAAGCCATTTTGCTACAACTTTGGAAGTATGCTTGGGGTCATTGTCCATTTGGAAGACCCATTTGCGACCAAGCTTTAACTTCCTGACTGATGTCTTAAGATGTTGCTTCAATATATCCACATAATTTCCCTTCCTCATGCCTCATGATGCCATCTATTTTGTGAAGTGCACCAGTCCCTCCTGCAGCAAAGCACCCCACAACATGATGCTGCCACCCCCATGCTTCACGGTTGGGATGGTGTTCTTCGGCTTGCAAGCCTCCCCCTTTTCCCTCCAAACATAACGATGGTCATTATGGCCAAACAGTTCTATTTTTGTTTCATCAGACCAGATGACATTTCTCCAAAAAGTACGATCTTTGTCCCCAAACTGTAGTCTGGCTTTTTTATGGTGGTTTTGGAGCAGTGGCTTCTTCCTTGCTGAGCGGCCTTTCAGGTTATGTCAATATAGGACTCGTTTTACTGTGGATATAGATACTTTCGTACCGGTTTCCTCCAGCATCGTCACAAGGTCCTTTGCTGTTGTTCTGGGATTGATTTGCACTGTTCGCACCAAAGTACGTTCATCTCTAGGAGACAGAACCCATCTCCTTCCTGAGCGGTATGACAGCTGTGTGATCCCATGGTGTTTATACTTGCGTACTATTGTTTGTACAGATGAACGTGGTACCTTCAGGCGTTTGGAAATTGCGCCCAAGGATGAACCAGACTTGTGGAGGTCTACAATTTTCTTCCTGAGGTCTTGGCTGATTTCTTTTGATTGTCCCATGATGTCAAGCAAAGAGGCACTGAGTTTGAAGGTAGGCCTTGAAATACATCCACAGGTACACCTCCAATTGACTCAAATTATGTCAATTAGTCTTTCAGAAGCTTCTAAAGCCATACTACAAAGCAGGTTCAAGGAGTTACACGGAACCCAAACCGGCTGCACGCGTGCGCCATCGTCCATAAATGTATTTTGTCCTCCCACACCAAACGCGATCATGACACGCAGGTTAAAATATCAAAACAAACTCTGAACCAATTATATTTATTTGGGGACAGGTCAAAAAGCATTAAACATTTATGGCAATTTAGCTAGTTAGCGTGCACTTGCTAGCTAATTTGTTCTATTTAAGCTAGCTTTCTGTTGCTAGCTAATTTGTCCTGGGATATAAACATTGAGTTGTTATTTTACCTTAAATGCACAAGGTCCTCTATTCCGCCAATTAATCCACACATAAAACGGTCAACCGAATCGTTTCTAGTCATCTGTCTTCCTTCCAGGCTTTTTCTTCTCTTGACTTGATATTGCGATTGGCAACTTCATAAATTAGGTGCATTACCGCCACTGACCTCGTTCGTCTTTCAGTCACCCACGTGGGTATAACCAGTGAGGAGTTGGCACGTGGGTACCGGCTTCTATAAACCAATGAGGAGATGGGAGAGGCAGGACTTGCAGCGCGTTCTGCATCAGAAATAGAACTGATTTCTATTTTAGCCCTTGGCAACGCAGACGCTCGTTGGCGTGCGCGAGCAGTGTGGGTGCAATAATTGAATAACATAGATTTCTAAATGTATTTTGCGACGCGAGCGTTGTGGTCAGCCTGTTAGCCTAAACTTTAAATTTCTTGGAAGGATAAGCTTAAAATGGGCATGGTCTATTTAAGGCCATGCACCACAGGCTAAAATAAAATGTTTGCATCTACCTGTTGTTAGAATTTTGGTCCATTAATATTAGTATTTTCAAATGTAAACAAACATTTCAAAAACTTCTAAAATGTATATTTATCATACTACTATCATCAACATTTTAATGAAGTTGAACCACTATAAAATGGACCTACATCAATAATTTCAAAGCTCACTACATTAAATTACACACATTTTAAATGCCCATTTCATAGTGTTACAAATACGACCATATTTAGTAACTTACTTTGAAGAGATGGTGATTGGGTCTAAATAGTATTTCTTGTTTGGTAATCTAAATTCAGTGTACTTGTCTGTAGCTTCCATTTCCTGAAAATCAGGCTCTTTCCACACCCCAACTCATTTTTCTCTGCTTCAGAAGCATTTGCTTTAACCACATTTTGTGTGCTTAACCTTAGATATATTCTCCAGGCTTGCCCAGAGAGAAGTGTTGATATGTTGTCCATTTTCTATTCTAGATAACATTTTCTTAGAAAAAATGCGGCAAAAATGCATTTTATGTACGTCTTTAGTATTTTACAGACAGAAAGATTAATAAAGTATTCATCCACAATCTGCTCTGCACAAGTCCTGGAGTGTCTTTACAAAATGAAACCAAACTATTTAGGCTGACTTCATCCAACTGATAAACGTCGATTGTGATATGATTAAGGGTAAACAATTACCTTTTGATGTTGTGGTCCCTGGCCTTAACTCAGCAACCAAAAACGCATATTTAATTTTAGCTTTCTTTATGAATCAGACAAATAGTTATTTCTGGTTGTTTACCAAATTTAGCTGGCTAACTCATTGCTCCTGCTTTTCAATATACCCTTCGGGCGGTCATTTCCCCTTAATCATCTCGATTTTGCGAAGAACAACGTGCCATTGACATGTGGGATGATGACATCATCACTCATTGTCGTCTTGAGGTTTGTAACCACACCGACATAGCAAGCAAGTGTATTTTACAATAGCTGTATTCATTCGGAATCAGATAGAGGGGATCCGACTCAACAAATTGTCCATCAAGGCATTAAAGAATATCACAATGTCGTTTATCTGATCGAAGAAAAAAAAACAAATAATGAGAGAAATAAAGGGAAAAGACCTTCTCTTACCATTTTTCTGAGACAGACATAGTTCGGCGCAGGCCAATAAAAACATAAGATTCAACCAATGCAGCTTGAAACTCATGTTAACTTCCACAAACATTTCCAACAATAATCTTATCTGCGATGTACGAAGAGTGTTGAATGCTGATTCAAGCGTTTGTGTATTCTTTTTGTCTGTGCAACTTTGAAGTCAACTGTAGCCAGCAGATCCGACGCGCTTGCTTATAGCTGCACTAGGGTCAGACAGGCGTCCTGTATAGATTAAGACCCAGCAGTGCCAGCGCGAGATATGTCTCAGAAAATGTACCTCAATCCAGGGATGACAAATGCGCAGCACTCTGAATTGTCCCTTTATCCCAGTTTTTCTGTATCCTAATCTACACAGTAAACCCTTCTGACCCTAGTGCATCTGTAAACAAATTGGTCAATCTGCTGGCTACAGTCAACTGAAGAGGTAGGGTACCACACCCCTCCCTCACACAACAGGTGGGAAGAAAAAAACTGTGTGATGTCATAAATCACGTGACCATACATGCCTGTGTTGTTCAGGCTGACTGGCTTAGTGGATGTTGTAGGCAGTGGCGCCGCCAACGGGTGGACATGGGGGGCCACGGCCACCCTGATACAATTGCTGCCCCCCCCCTCGCTAGTCGCAAATGCATAAATGCTTCTGAGTATGCATAATATGCTTCTATCTGTTACATTAGTACTATTCATTTAAATCAATAATGTACATTTTTCATAATAGTTCATGTGAAAGAAAATTAATGTATAGCCAGCCAACCGCTTTTGACCGTCCGTCACTGCGTCACACTCCGACCCCTTTCACCCCTCCCCCGGCCTGCTGCTGCTGCACAGTGCACTGCCAGATGACAGTCTGCCTCATGGACAGCAGCAGCTGAGCTCTGCCTCGTGTCTCTGGTGGCATCATCGGAAGCTAGCCTAGCTGGCAGCTGCCTGCAGAGTTGATATGAGACCACCAGACTGCTAACGGGTAAGTAAGTCATACAATACTACTTATCGTTAAAAAAAATATATATTTAGTAAACTGTTCACTTTTTGACAGTGTCGAATTACCTAGCTAGCTAGCTAGCTTACGTTAGTTAGCTATCTAGCTAAGTTAGCTAGTTAAATTCGTTATTGGGGGGCTTAGCTAGCTAGCTTATGCCTTAAGGTTACTCTACAGCAGAGAGCGCTAGCTAACTATAGTTAGAATTATCGTAGCTTTCTAGAAAGATTTTCAAACCACCATTTTCAAACCACTTGATGAGCATCTAGCTAGCTGACGTTATGGGCTGGTATAGCGTTAGCTTACTAGCTACGATTAGTCGCTGTAGCTATGTCAATTTGCAGACAATGAAGAGAAAGTCCACGGATATCTCTTCTTTCTTTAAGAAGAAAAGTAGTACAGGGGAGACGCAGCCGACAGGGGAACAGCAACAGAGGGTTAACGTTAGTGAGGATGCAGTAGAAGATGATGATAAAGTCACTGAGCAAGCCAATGAACAGGCAGAGGCAGCGAGAGAGCATGACAGAACAGAGGCAGAACATAACAGCGACGAACAAGCACAGGCAGCATCTGTGACAGAGCACAGTGAAGAACAACATACAGCAGCATGGCAAGAAAGTGCGGAATGGGCAGCAACAACAGTCACAGAGGTTGACAACCAAGCGAGGCAGGACTCAGCTAGAGCTATTCAACCCATTCCTGGACCAACAGGTGAAGTTGACGGTGTGACAGTGCCCCTGATAATGAAATAGATGGCTAGAGAATAACGTTATCTGAATAAATGTATGGTTATAGCGTGTTTACATTGAGTTGAGTCATGACATAATCACATAAAGCCTTCTGATTCATGTTTATTGGTAGTTGAGTTTGAATAGTGAATATAATTGTATATAGACCGATATTACAAATGTAATCGGTAATTGCTATGGAGAGGTGCTAGCTACTCTTATTATTATTATTTTAATTTTAAAATCTGAATAACTGATTTTGCCTTTAAAATCTAAATAACTGATTTTGCCTCTTGTTTCATCCTAGATATATCCCAGTCAAGAGCAGAGGGGCCCAAACAGCCACATCTGAAGTTTCTCCCTCGGACCCTTCAGGGGGATAGAAGACGGGGTTTCACGAAAGAGTGGTAGAGTATGCATAAATGGCTGGAATACTCTCAGAGTAAAGACTCTGCCTACTGCTATGCCTGCCGGCACTTCAGTCTCACCTCCTCAGGTGATTCAGTGTTTACATCTGAAGAGGGGTTCAGAAATTGGAAAAAAGTAACTTACAAAGATGGGGGATTTGTAGGTCATGCCAAATCAGAATCACATACTAATGCTATGTTAGCATGGGCAGAAAATTAAAAGTTGACTGCAAGCAAATGCTCTCTCTCAGCCTCCTTAACTTCTTTGGGGTAGGGGGCAGTATTTTCACGTCCGGATGAAAAGCATGCCCAGAGTAAACTGCCTGCTACAAAGCCATAAAAGCTAGAATATGCATATTATTAGTATATTTGGATAGAAAAAACACTGAAGTTTCTAAAACTGTTTGAATGATGTCTGTGAGTATAACAGAACTCATATGGCAGGCAAAAGCCTGAGAAAAAATCCAACCAGGAAGTGGGAAATGTGAGGTTGGTCAATTTTCAACTCAGCTCCTATTGAAGATACAGTGGGATATTGGTAATGTTGCACTTCCTAAGGCTTCCACTAGATGTCAACAGTCTTTAGAACCTTGTCTGATGCTTCTACTGTGAAGTGGTGCCGAAGGAGAGGGGAATGAGTAAGGTCTGCCATGATCTGACCATGCTCTGACCATGTGCGTTCACATGAGAGGTAGCTCCTGTTCCATTTGCTTTTCTGAAGACAAACTAATTCTCTGGTTGGAACATTATTGAAGAATTATGTTAAAAACATCCTAAAGATTGATTCAATACTTCATTTGTCATGTTTTTACGGACTGTAATATAACTTTTTTTACTTTTCGTCCGTACTTTCCGCTGGACTTGCCCGCGCGTCGTGAGTTTGGAAAGTGTACTGAACACTAGAACAACAAGGAGGAATTTGGACATAAAGGATGGACATTATCGAACAAAACAAACATTTATTGTGGAACTGGGATTCCTGGGAGTGCATTCTGATGAAGATCATCAAAGGTAAGTGAATGTTTATAATGTTATTTCTGACTTCTGTTGACTGCAAAATATGGCGGATATATTTGTGTCTTGATTGGGCTCTGAGCGCCGACTCAGATTATTGCATGGTTTGCTTTTTCCGTAAAGCTTTTTTGAAATCTGACACAGCGGTTGCATTTTAGCAATGTTTATTATGAGTATTCCTGTAAATTGATGTGGCTCTCTGCAAAATCAAAGGATGTTTTGGAACTTCTGAACGTAACGCGCCAATGTAAACTCTGATTTTTTGATATAAATATGAACTTTACCGAACAAAACATACATGTATTGTGTAACATGAAGTCCTATGAGTGTCATCTGATGAAGATCATCAAAGGTTAGTGATTCATTTTATCTATATTTCTGCTTTTTGTGAATCCTCTCTCTGGCTGGAAAAATGGCTGTGTTATTCTGTGAATAGGCACTCACCTAACATAATCGTTTGGTTTGCTTTCGTCGTAAAGCCTTTTTGAAATCGGACACTGTGGCTGGATTTACAACAAGTGTATCTTTAAAATGGTGTAAAATACATGTTTGTTTGAGGAATTTTAATTATGGGATTTCTGTTGTTTTGAATTTGGCGCCCTGCAGTTTCACTGGCTGTTGAAGAGGTGGGGCGCTACCGTCTCACGTACCCTAGAGAGGTTAAATGCAGAATATAATAAATTAGTGAGGGAAAATAGAGAGCACATTAAAACTGTTCCTCACAGCTATGCAAAACATTGCACAGAAAGCACATAAAGAAACGGAAGGTCAGAATAAAGGAAATTTCCTCTCCATTATGGAACTGCTAGCCAAGCATGATCACACAGTCAAAAGGAAAATGACAAGTCAAAGAAATGCAACATACCTGGGGCATAGTACACAAAACAAAACAATTGATTGACTGGCTGAAATGGTCCGCACCTCAATAATTAGTGAAGTTGCACAAAGTGAGGCTTTCAGCATTATGGTCGATGAGACCAAAGACATTAGCAAGAAGGAACAGATGTCCTCTGTAATTCGATACTATTACAATGGGTCAATATGTGAACACTTCCTCACCTTTGAAGCAGCAGAGTGCCTGGATGCTGCAGTACTTTCACAGAAGATTTGACAAATACTGCAGAAGTATGGCCTTGACTACAGAAACCACCTAGTAGGGCAAGCATATGATGGTGCCTCTGTCATGAGTGGAAAGAACACAGGTGTGCAAGCACGCATTAAATCAGAGGCCCCATTAGCTTTTTATGTTCACTGCAATACACATTGCTTAAATTTAGTATTAGTTGACAGTGTGAAATGCATCCCTGAAGCCTATTGTTTCTTTACTCTTTTGCAGAAACTGTATGCCTTTGTGTCAGGGTCATATGTGCACCAAAGGTGGCTAGAGATAGAGGGAGATGTTTCAAATCGCCGAATACAACAGGTGTAGGTAGACCTTTTGCTCTAACCAATAGTGCAAAAAAGGTATTAGGTGAACAATAGGTAGGTAAAGAAATAGAACAACAGTAAAAAGACAGGCTATACACAGTAGCGATTAGTCAGGCTGATTGAGGTAGTATGTACATGTAGATATGGTTAAAGTGACTATGCATATATGATGAACAGAGAGTAGCAGTAGCGTAAAAGAGGGGTTGGCGGGTGGCGGGACACAATGCAGATAGCCCGGTTAGCCAATGTGCGGGAACACTGATTGATCGGCCCAATTGAGGTAGTATGTACATGAATGTATAGTTAAAGTGACTATGCATACATGATAAACAGAGAGTAGCAGCAGCGTGAAAAAGAGGGGTTGGGGGGCACACAATGTGTCTTGGCACTCCGGTACCGCTTGCCATGCAACTCTCTCAGGGGGCCCAGAGAGAGTTACAAAGGCTGCTAGAGACACGGTGGGCATGTAGGTACAATGCTTGCAAGACAGTGAGGGACAGACTGCCAGCCATCATATGTCTACTGAAAGAAATATCTGAATAGAGAAATGGTGACAGAGCTTTAGAGGCAAGAGGTCTATTAGCCAAAATAGATCTACTGTGTGTTGGCCTCCTTGTAACATTCACCAATGTTTTTGGTGAGATAAAACATCTGTCAGATATTTTACAGTCCCCACAACTCAATTTGGGAACGGCTGTTACCCTTGTTGATTCTCTTGTTGACACATTGAACAGTTATAGAGAGGGATCTCTCTTTAATGAGATTTGGGACAATACTGTGACCTTTGCCGGGCAATGCAGCATCAGTGTTGCACCTCCAGGCCGTCCAGGGTGTCAGGTCACACCAAGCTCTAAGCTTGAAGGGTATTACATTTCCACTCCAATAGTTCAAAGATAGGTCAACACAGATAAGGAGTCATTTCGGGCAGGTTCATTCCTTCCAATTGGTGATGTGCTTCTCTCTGAGGTGAAGAGAAGATTTTCTAAAGTAAATTTTGTCATAATGCAAGGGATACAAGCCTTGAATCACTACAGTCACACATTTTGTGAGAAAAAAATGTAGTGTTTCCATTTGCCTCACAATACAACTGCAGCACTGAGGATCTAGAATATGAGATCACTCAGCTTAAGCGAATTCTTGATAGTAAGCAAACTAGTGGCTTGGAAACACCAACCAGTTTAATAGAGCTCACAGTCTTCCTTGAACCATGTTGGGAGGTGTTCCACAAGATGTTTAAACTTTCCAAAATTGCACTTGCGTTACCTGTGAGCACTGCAGCATGTGATCAAAGAGTTTCTGTGCTAAAGTTAATCAAGACTGTCTTGAGAAATACAATGAGTGATGAGCAATTTGGGGGTGTTAAGTGTAGAGTCAAGAAGGGCTAGGGCCATACATCTTGATGATTTTGTGGATTTGTTTGCCAAAAGACAGCAACAGGCAGATAAAGCTGTATTGAAAATAGTGTATCCTAATAAAGCAGGGATACGAATAGGTTGTGAGTGGACCATAGTAAAATGTACATTGTCCATGATGATGCTTTTTTTGTTTTGTTTTTCATTTTTGGACATATAATATTTTTGTTTACAAAAAGACACAGCAACAGCCGAATAAAGCTGTATTGAAAATAGTTGGAGGCCTCTGTGTGGTGTTTTTAAACTTGAGTAGGCTTGTTCCCAGTAAATATTTTGTTCCTTACAATCAATGTACTCCTTCAAATTAAAGCTGTATATTTGTCTTTTTAAGGAAAAGGGCAACTAGCCTATTTGAAGAACAATGAATCCCCTAACACATGTATATTCAGATACATAACACATTAAAACAGGATTGTTGTGGAAATGCAGATGTTACTGGTACTAGTCTATGCTCATCAGATAATTAGTAACATTAACTGTACTGGTATTAGTCTATGCACATCAGATAATTAGTAACATTAACTGTACTGGTATTAGTCTATGCACATCAGATAATTAGTAACATTAACTGTACTGGTATTAGTCTATGCACATCAGATAATTAGTAACATTAACTGTAAAATAAGAAACCAAAGTATATCGGTATGTGATTCCTTAACTCTCATATTGACATAGTTTTCAACTAGCCTATATACTACAACAGCCTAATAGAATTCCTGAAATTCAGTTATGGCTTTTGGTTTTGGTGTGACTGTCTAGGTCTGGCTGTAGGTCTGGATGTTGCCCTCAGACACTGATTTAAGGTCAGTTTTGTATATTTCCACTAATGCTTCAAGTTAGAATTTGGGGAAGGTATAAGCTGATCCTACCACTTGCAGAAAAACGGATGTGCAAGTGTGTCTCCTTGACAAGCGTGGCCCTAAAGAAATGTATAGCTCAGCACTGTGGTAGAGTAGGCCTACCAGCATGTGTAGTAGGTAGGCTAGTAAATAGTGGGATAGCCTTTCAATGGAAAAGAGGAGTGCATCAAGAACATTTCCTCACAAACCACGTTTCCATCCACAGTTTTTATACGTGTAAAGTCATACCATATAAAAAAGTCACAACAGCTTTAACAGGACGTTTCTGTACATTTTCTAAATGCCCACAGATAATTCCTTTAATCGACATGTTGGAATCTTTTTGTGTCAGTAAAATTAATTATGTGAGAAATGGCAGTGGACACGCCTTTTTGCACAAATAATGATATAATAACCATCATATCGAAGTTAACTTGGAGTCGCATGGTGATATGTAGTGTGGTCCTCCCACTACGACTAGGGAACCCATGCAGTTTATTAGACTACAAATGAAATAATTTATGATGAACTTTACAGAGTAGTGAAAGTCCACGGCACCGAGATAAAGACAGTTTCAGGTTGGATAATCAACGGATATTCGCCTGTAGCTTTCCTTACGTCCACCAACAGCAGTTAGGGACCGTCAACATAGTGACAAATCTCATTTTTCAAATTTCAATAGCTCTTTAACCATTACTCCTAAAACTTTCGAAACTGGTTGGAGCTAACCCGATGGCATAGACACACATTGCACACACTTTATTTTTTGTCGATTTACATCTCGCACTATTTAAAATTATTTATTTACATTTTTGAATTTCAATAGCTCTTTGGTCATATGACCTACTGACTTCAAACAAGGTTCAGAATGTACACTCAGTGGGCCTACACATTGCACACCCTTTAGTTTGTCCATTTTCATCTCACACATTTTACATGAATTTTTCAAACGTTCAAATTTCAATAGCTCCTTGGTAATGTGACCTACTGACTTCAAACAAGGTTCAGAATGTCCACTGACTACTCTTCTATATTGCACACCTTTTAGTTTGTCCATTTTCATCTCACATGATTTTACATTCATTTTTAAAACTTTCAAATTTCAATAGCTCCTTGGTCATGTGACCTACAGACTTCAAACAAGGTTCAGTGTCCACTGACTAACCTTGTTTGAGTCCAGTAGGTCACATGACCAAGGAGCTATTGAAATGACAGATTATAGATTGAATAATTGATAACTGATTGATGTATTTGCATTATTCTCATGATTATGATGAATGGTTATGATCTTAAATGACTCAATCATGATTCATATTGTATTCCTATTAAACTGAATTGCTGAATTACCTAATTATATTAATAATGAGTGATTGTTATGATTTGACATTTGTGGTTATGAATTTGATTGGATACATGTTATTCTGTTTCTTTTATATTATGCAGCACAGACAAACTACCCAGTAAACATACCACTTTGTGGTTAAAGGAATACCTGCCCTCTGTCACCTGACCCGTGACCACCTGTTCACCTTCACTATTGTCAGTCATCCTACCTGTCTAGCTACCCACACAGATTCCAATAATCTTTCAATGGTCCTTCAAGTCAGATGATGACTGAACCAAAGACAGGTGAAAAGGAAATGGAGGAGGAGAAGGAAGAATTGTCTCCACCGGAAGGAAGGAGAGAAGAAGAAATAGCAGCTGAGGCTAAAGATGAGGGAAAAGTCCTGGAACCAATAAAAGATCCAGGAGCTAAGCCTAAAGCACTGAAGAAGGCATCATCCTCAAGCATCAGGAGAACGAGGCAACAAACGAGCAGACAACCACCTGGTTATCTTAAGGATTATGTGGTGGAGTTTCCCCCACCAAAGGGCAAGCCTACTAGGGCTCAAAGCAGTGATGGATCGACTGTACGTTTCAGCCATCAACCATTCTGTCCGAGCCAAGGACCGGAAACTGCTTTGGAAAGGGAGAGTGGTCTACAGGAAGAACCCATGAAAGAGGTAACTCCCACCGCACAGGCCGGCCAGCTCTCCAAGGTGGGTTCCACTCACCCCTCAAGTCATGGGAAATCGTCAAAGCACTCTAGACGGAGTGAGAGTTAGACCGGTGGATACCCCTTTGGCAGTGGCCATGGTAGCTGCCATTCACTAGCCCTCAGCAATTCACAGACCGCTGTCCTACGAGAGGGAATGAAACTACTAGTGTTGGAGGAAATTGAGCGTCAGATTGAGGAGGAACGACAGGCTGATGAACGATGTCACCTATTGGATGTGCAGGCCCGTAGAGCTCTACAGGAAGGGGAATTCATGGCCAAAGACCTGGCACAGCAGCGGCGACGCCGCCGTCAAGCAAGAAAATAATTGGAGGAGGCACAGATATTCTCATCCTTTCTGGAGAGGAAAGAACAGGGAGTTGACCTGACCACCACTCCACATGGACCTGACCTGCCTTTCTTTCCCAATCTGCTCCTCTGGTAGAGCATGGCACACAGTCGCCTGAGGCTCCGAAGTCAACAGCCAGCACGTACCATGGGGGACAGGCTGCTCCGCCAACGCTCTCTATGCCAGTGACACAAGTTAGCATTCCTTCATCTAGCCAAAGCACCTCTCCTTCATCTTTCCGCCAATTAGCAACAACTGCAAATATTCTCTCTCATTCAGGGCCTGGGCCAGGCCAGTCGTCAACCATCAGGTGGGAGAGCTCAATTCAGGCTGCCACCAACGAGGCCACAGTGAGCTCATCAGCAGTCCCGGGTTTATCCTTCACGCAACCAGAAGAGGGAGCCAACATCATGGAACTGTTGGTAGCCTCAGCCTATGGAATTCCCAGACCCAAACTAAGATACTTGGAGTGTGGAAAGCAGAGTGATTTTTATCCTCTTGGAAATGGCATTGGAGAGCCCACTGGATATTCACAGTCATCTGTCAGAACGATACAAATACCAAGTACTGATGGATCACTTGCGGTTTCCAAGTGCATACGAGCTGGCCAAATCCTTTATGCACTCCGCAACACCATACACTGCCACTCTCCTGGACCCGAAAGCTAGATAAGGTGAGCCACGCCAGCTAGTCCAGAATGAACTAAACAACAACCTGAACACGTCTCCAATCAAAACAGGAGACCATGCTGCCTTCCAAGAGTTCTCCCTTGCTGTCCAATCCCTGACCTAGATGATCCAATCCGTTGAAGGAGAACATGGGAACGAGCTGACATGTGGTTCCCACATAGACAGGCTCTTTGGTGAGCTTCCAGCCTACTTCAGAGACAGTTTCATCAAACATTGTTTGAACAAAGGCATTCTGAAAGAGGGATTCTCCTGAAAGAGGGTTCGATCACCAGGCCTCAATCTTAGCCACAGCCTCTGGGGTAATGAAGGAGTTTGAATGCAAGGAAGTTCATAAAAGGCCAAATCCCACTACCATGTACTTAAAGAATGAAGCCAGGGAGGAACCCGGGAAGAAGATCTCTCTCGAGCAAGAACATCAAATTCCAGCCCTACTGCCCCTATTGCAATAGTAAGGGGCACCTCCTGGACTCATGCCCCAAGGTTCAAAAGCTCACTCGACCCCAATTGAAGGCCTTGATAACTTCAGGTGAGCGATGCTATATGTGTGCACGTAGCCATAAAGCGTAGATCTGCACATTGAGGAAACCTTGCAATCGCTGTAAGGAAATCCATCTCACAGTGTTGCATGATGTAATTCCCCAAGCACCGAAGGAGCAGAGTATGCTCATGGTAGGAGCTGCAAATGAGCTCTACCTCGACCAGAGGTATAGTGCGTCATGATGTTATCCAAGTGAAAGGCTCTGCTGTGACCTTCTGTGTTTTACCTTCAGGACAGAGGGACGTGGCCTACAACATCACCAATGCCTTCACGGCAGATGGCCTGAATATCGCAGAGCACTCCTGCCCGGGGAGTGTTCTACAGAAGCAATATCCTCATCCCAACATGGCCAGGGTTGCACCACTCATCCTGAACACTCTACCCACATCTCATTACCCCGACCAAGCCTATACGAACTGGACCAGAAGGAGGGCCCGTTGCTGTCCATACATCCTTGGTTTGGGCTGTGCAGCGTCCAGCCCATCTACTTCTCTCCACACAAGCTGTACAGTCACAGCAAGTCCTCTTTACCAGAAGCAGTCCAGCTCCATCTCCCTGTCCAGATGCTCTGGAAGATGCATTAGACCTCCTGGAGAAGCACACCACCACCACTGAAATGGATGAGGTTCAGAGGTACGCAAACCCATTGCTATGGGTGCCCAACCATCCTCCTCTGGCAACCACAACACGGGCTGTACTCCCACTACTTCGCTGAACGGTGCGGCAACTGGTGAAGAATCCTGAGCTTGCTGAAGTTCAAAACCGATTGTGAAGGCAGGATATGTCACCATGGTCATATGGCCATTTCCCTCTTCATGACAGCTCATGAAGAGGGAAACCCACTCAGCAAATCCTGGTAACTCCCTCACCATGTTATCCAGCAACACAGTGGGAAGTACAGACTTGTCTTCAACTGTTCATTCCAAGCCGCTGGTCAAAGCCTGAATGACTGTCTGCTCCCCGGACCAACCTTAGGTCCTTCCTTGCTCGGTGTCCTTCTCTGGTTCTGGCAGCACTCCACAGCCGTCAGAGGAGACATCAAAGCCATGTTTCATCAGATTTGTCTGCTGCCTTCCGACACCACACTGCCCCGGTTCATACGGCGAGATATGGAATGAGACGCAGAGCCCACAATCTATGAATGTACTCCCATTTGGCACCACATGCAGTCCTTGCTGTGCCATATATGCTCTGCAAACAAACACCCGGGAGCACCCAGACAATGACCTAAAAGTCTGGGATTCAGTGGAGAATGCATTCTATGTGGATAACTGCTTACAAAGCGCCCCCATCCGCTGCTGAAGCAAAAGCACTCCACGACAAAGTCCAGAATCACCTGTCCAAAGGGGGATTCGAGGTCAGACAGTGGGCGAGCAACACAGTAGAAGTTATCCAGCACCTCCCGCCGTAGCAAGGTAAAGTAGCAGTGAACTATGGCTGTCGCTGTCTGGCGCTAACCCACAAGAGCCCACTCTAGGACTGAGATGGAGCTGCATAACGGATACCCTGGGGTACAAGCACCGCTCAACCCTGAGCACCAAAACCGCCCCTCTGCACACCATCTATCGGACCCTGGCCAGTCAATACGATCCCCTCAGGTATATCCTGCCATACACAACCCAAGCCAAAGTCTTGGTCCAGGACCTGTGGCAGATCAAGAGGGACTGGGATGAACCAATCCACCCAGCTGACCTACTGGAACGATGGATCTGCTGGGAAACAGAGTTGTCGGAGCTCTCTAAGGTCCAGATGTGCCACCCTGTGCTGACCAACTGGGATCAAGCCGGGAACTTCATGTGTTCTGTGATGCTTCAGAGCGGGCTTATGGAGTGGTTTCCTATCTCCAACTGGAGGATGAGGCAGGCCATACCCATGTCTCCATTGTCATGGCCAGGTCCAGGGTCGCGCACAAAAAGCAGTTGTCTGTGCCTAGTCTGGAACTCAGCGCTGCCCTTTCCAGAGCCCAGTTGGACTCCACCTTGCGAGCCAAGCTCACTTTGGCAATCCAAAGGGTCATCTACTGGAGTGATTCGACCTCTGTACTGACCTGGCTCAAGTCGGAGTCCTGCAGGTATAAGGTGTTCGTCGGAACTCGCAATGCGGAAATCCAAGACCCAACTGAAGTCAATGACTGGAAGTATGTTGACAGCGTAAACAATCCTGCTAATGACATCACTCGTGGTAAAACCCTTAAGGAACTGGCTCAACCCCATCGCTGGAGCTTGGGACCACCATTCTTGTCCCAACCAGAGAACGAGTTGCTGACAGTGCTCAGAAAGTGACTTTTTTGTAGAGATAAAGGTGCTCAAAGTTTACCTATTTTGCATACCCCACCATACCATGAGACATCCATATCTTCACTGGAAAAGATAAACGGATGAGATTGATATAATTTAAAGCTTACAAACAGGGTTGTCAAACTATTTTATAATTTCTTGAAAGAATTATTTTTTTAATACAAATTGTCATTTAACCTTAAACATCAATTATCTAAATATGTGTAAACTATGTTTATCATCTTTGTATATGTTGTAGCTTTGGCCCTATTTTACATAATCTGAGTTTTGTTTTGCTGCACAACACAAAAACAACAACATGCATGGTCTTGTGTCTCTACTGAATACAGGGTGGGTGTCATGTTCTTTGATAAATGTACTAAAATGGGAATAAAATGAAAATTTCTACTTTCAAATGGTCCATACATAATTATCTTTTTACTTGAATGGGAATATCTATAGTTTTAAAGTATACTGTCAATCCTCCATAGGAAATTATTGAAATATAGATCATAGAATAGACATGAGCATTTCAATTAGAATTTGACAGTGGGTGGACCAGCGGCCATCTTTGTGGTAGTAATTAGAAGTAACAATTTCAATTCAATTTACATTCAATGGTTTAGGGTGAACCTACCAGCTAAATTGCAGTGTTTTGAAGGGATTTGTTTATTCTATGAGTTGTATTTGTATGATTGAAATGGCACCCACCCTGTATTCAAGAGCATGTTGTGTCTCAACCGATTGCGGGCACAACACAAAGGAGTGACTGAGGAGTGTTTTTGTCTGCTCTGCTAACGCTGATACAGAAGTAATAATGACCTAGTTCAATAATTTTGTGGGGGGAAAAAATTGCTTCATTATTACAGTACCAGTCAAAAGTTTGGACACACCTACTCATTCCAGGGTTTTTCTTTATTTTTACTATTTTCTACATTGTAGAAAAAGTGAAGACATCAAAATTATGAAATAACACATGGAATCATGTAGTAACCAAAAAAGTGATAAACAAATCAAAATATATTTTATATTTGAGATTCTTCAAAAAGTGATTGAATTCAAATGGATTTACCCCAGTACAAGAATGCTAACTCAACATAATTCAATGTGTCTACAAGTAGGCTACTGACAAAGGCATGAGATCAATTATACAGTGCAGTATTCAGACCCCTTCACTTTTTGTTACAACCTTATTCTAAAATGGATTAAATCGTTTTTTCCCTCCTCAATCTACACAATACCCCATGATGACAAAGCAAAAACAGCAAAAAAAAATTGCAAATGTATTAAAAATAAAAAAGACATAAATATCACATTTACATAAGTATTCAGACCCTTTACTTGGTACTTTGTTGAAGCACCTTTGGCAGCAATTACAGCCTCGTCTTCATGGATATGATGCTACAAGTTTGGCACACCTGAATTTGGAGAGTTGCTCCCATTCTTCTCTGCAGATCCTCTCAAGCTCTGTCAGGTTTGATGGGGAGCATCACTGCACAGCTATTTTCAGGTCTCTCCAGAGATATTCGATCGGGTTCAAGTTCGGGCTCTGGCTGGTCTACTCAAGGACATTCAGAAACTTGTCTCGAAGCCACTCCTGCATTGTCTTGGCTGTGTGCTTAGGGTCTTTGTCTTGTTGGAAGATGAACCTTTGCCCTGGTCTAAGCTCCTGAGCACTCTGGAGCAGGTTTTCATCAAGGATCTCTCTGTACTTTGCTCTGTTCAGCTTTTGCTCGATCCTGACTAGTCTCCCAGTCCCTGCTGCTGAAAAACATCCCCACAGCATGATGCTGCTACCACCATGCTTCACCATAGGGATGGTGCCAGGTTTCCTCCAGATGTGACGCTTGGCATTCAGGCCAAAGAGTTCAATTTTGGTTTCATCAGACCAGAGAATCTTGTTTCTCATGGTCTGAGAGTTCTTTAGGTGCCTTTTGGCAAACTCCAAGCGGGCTGTTATGTGCTTTTTACTGAGGAGTGGCTTCCCTCTGGCCACTCTACCATAAAGGCCTGATTTGTAGAGTGCTGCAGAGATGGTTGTCCTTCTGGAAGGTTCTCCCATCTCCACAAAGGAACTCTGGAGCTCTGTCAGAGTGAGCATCAGGTTCTTGGTCACCTCACTGACCAAGGCTCTTCTCCCCCGATTACTCAGATTGGCCAGGCGACCAGCTCTATGAAGAGTCTTCTTCCATTTAAGAATGATGGAGGCCACTGTGTTCTTGAGGGCCTTCAATGCTACAGAAATGTTTTGGTACCCTTCCGCAGATCTGTGCCTCGACACAATCCTGCCTCAGAGTCCTACGGACAATTATTTCGATCTCATGGCTTGGTTTTTGCTCTGACATGCACTGTCAACTGTGGGACCTTATACAGCCAGGTGTTTGCCTTTCTAAATCATGTCCAATCAATTGCATTTACCACAGGTGGACTCCAATCAAGTTGTAGAAACATCTCAAGGATGGTCAATGGACTTGAGCTCAATTTCAAGTCTCATAGCAAAGGGTCTGAATACTTATGTAAATAAGGTATTTATGTTTTTTATTTGTAATACATTTGCAAACATTTCTAAAAACCTGTTTTCACTTTGTCATTATGGGGTATTGTGTGTAGATTGATGAGGAAAACAATTTAATACATTTTAGAATAAGGTTGTAACGTAACAAAATGTGGAAAGGAAAGGGGTCTGAATACTTTCCGAACACACTGTACAATAATCGCCAGACAACAACAAGACTTTGTTCCAGTTCACTTGTCCCAATGCTGTATTCCAGTATATTCTAGCAGAGGGAATAGTAACAACTTGACAGTTTTCTTACATGTTATTACATTTATAGTTTAAAATTGCAATTCCTTCTAGCTGAATTGAGGCTACAAAATCCTCAACAGTTACACTTGGAGTATTGTTATATTCTCCTAAAAGAAGAATAGCACCTTTAGGGACAGAAATGTCCTCTCACTGTCAACTGCGTTTATTTTCATCAAACTTAACATGTGTAAATATTTGTATGAACATAAGATTCAACAACTGAGACATAAACTGAACAAGTTCCACAGACATGGGACTAACATCAATGGAATAATGTGTCCCCGAACAAAGGGGGGGTCAAATCAAAAGTAACAGTCAGTATCTGGTGTGGCCACCAGCTGCATGAAATACTGCAGTGCATCTCCTCCTCATGGACTGCACCAGATTTGCCAGTTCTTGCTGTGAGATGTTACCCCACTCTTCCAGCAAGTTCCCGGACATTTCTGGGGGGACTGGCCCTAGCCCTCACAATCCGATCCAACAGGACCCAGACGTGCTCAATGGGATTGAGATCCGGCTCTTCGCTGGCCATGGCAGAACACTGACATTCCTGTCTTGCAGGAAATCATGCACAGAACGAGCAGTATGGCTGGTGTCATTGTCATGCTGGAGCGTCATGTCAGGATGAGCCTGCAGGAAGGGTACCACATGAGGGAGGAGGAGGTCTTCCCTGTAACGCACAGCGTTGAGATTGCCTGCAACCCTCCACCTCCAAATCGATCCCGCTCCAGAGTACAGGCCTCGGTGTAACGCTCATTCCGACCATCACCCCTGGTGAGACAAAACCGCGACTTGTCAGTGAAGAGCACTCTTTGCCAGTTCTGTCTGGTCCAGCGACGGTAGGTTTGTGCCCATAGGCGACGTTGTTGCCGGTGATGTCTGGTGGCGAACCTACCTTACAACAGGCCTACAAGCCCTCAGTCCAGCCTCTCTCAGCCTATTGCGGACAGTCTGAGCACTGATGGTTTGATTGTGCATTCCTGGTGTAACTCGGGCAGTTGTTGTTGCCATCCTGTACCTGTCCCGCAGGTGTGATGTTCGGATGTACCGATCCTGTGCAGGTGTTGTTACACGTGGTCTGCCACTGCGAGGATGATCAGCTGTCCGCCCTGTCTCCCTGTAGCGCTATCTTAGGCGTCTCACAGTACAGACATTGCAATTTATTGACCTGGCCACATCTGCAGTCCTCATGCCTCCTTGCAGCATGCCTAAGGCACATTCACGCAGATGAGCAGGGACCCTGGGCATCTTTCTTTTGGTGTTTTTCAGAGTCAGTAGAAAGGCCTCTTTAGTGTCCTAAGTTTTCATAACTGTGACCTTAATTGCCTATCGTCTGTAAGCTGTTAGTGTCTTAACGACCGTTCCACAGGTGCATGTTCATTAATTGTTTATGGTTCATTGAACAAGCATGGGAAACAGTTTAAACCCTTTACAATGAAGATCTGTGAAGTTATTTGGATTTTTACAAATTATCTTTGAAAGACAGGGTCCTGAAAAATAGTTTATTTGAAACTCCTCAGAAGTGAATGTAACATCATGTGTTTTCATAAATTCTGTGACGACCCTCCAACTCTGTCTGCCGTATTCTCTCTTTGTTCTTGTTTCCTTATTAGGATGCCGGTGGGCGGAGCTGGGAGGGTCGTCAGCTACATGGGAAACACCTGGGCCCGCTGTGTCATAGGATAAATACACCACTTCCCCATTCATGGAGGAGACTCTCTCCATGCAGACACTTTTACAGATTTTGTTGTGTATCTTGGTGGTTTTTGGTTGTTTGCTTTAGCACCTTTCAACACCCTGCATTATCACATTCATGCATGCAAAACACTCACTTACACTACTGATTACTGATTACACACACCATTGTATATTGTACTTAGTTAATAAATATATTTTGTTAATTCTTATCTCCACGTTGTCTCCCTTTTGTTACGGGCTTTGAGCCGGTTCGTGACAATTCTGAATAATCATATAGTTGTCCATCATTATTCAATAATTATTAAACCAAGATAATGCTGTTGTCAAACCAGTTCTGGAAAAACAAAGACTTGTTTTTGTATTTTATGTCTTTATTATTCCAGATTGTATATCTATATGCAAAAAAGTTGTTTGTACACGAGGTTCCAAGTTAGAAGTACTTGTTTATGAAAGTTAGAAGTTGAATAGGTCCCTAACCCACATCAAAGTTGCATTTGATTAAGAACCATCAATCTGTTGGAATATTAAATTAGGGATTATATTCCAAGTGCTCATTTCTTAAATAGTTTTGTATCCATTTGATCTTAAAGATTATATTAGAGGTTTTAAAATCCAATGCATTCAGCTCTCCCTCACTTTGGGTGCTACATTTGACCACTTTTCTTTAAAAAATTTGGTTTATTCCTCCATATGAAGTTAAATAATTTAGTATCAGTATCATTAGTTACTGATAGAGGAACATCCAAGGCACGGGAGGTATAATCTAATCTGGGCATCGGATTTTGACAAGTACACATCCAGATAAAGAATGATCTCTTAATAACCAGGAGTTAAATCTCTTTCAACTTTTTCTACAATAGGAAATAAATTTAAGTTGGCCTTTGTTAAAGAAATTAAATGATTCCTCGATGTACTCATTAATTAAAATCAATCTGTCTATTTATAAGAATTTGTAAGATACTTATTAACATAAAATAGACAGGATACAGTCTTATTAAAATTAGATAATAGTATTTATTCTCGGAGCACGCACCCATTTAACCATAAACAACAGTTTATATACAAGATATGACCTCATTGGTTTACAGAATAAATCTCCTCCTCTTGACCAATATAAAACAGGTTCATTCCAACTTCCCAGTGCACACACATGACACACAATATCATTTATTCTCCTGAAGGCTCACTATAATTTATTACCACTTTAGCAGACAACTCAAGATAATGGAAGACCTAAAAAGTTACTCACTGCCGTATCTAAACATCTCAGGGCTAAGTTGGGTCAGTTCAACCATAGTTTAACAACCCTTTTTGCTTACTTTATAACCCACAGCACAAATCTCTCTGACTAAGTTTGAATGGTGTTTATTACGTTTTAATTTCTCCTTGTACATACTTCATAATCCCTTCCTTATGAATTAACATTATTAATCACATATAATAATACTAATAATACAGGGCAAAGTTTAAATTAGTTATAGTTTTATCTAAATCTAGAAATTGTTTAGTTATTATTCATAAAATTCCTAACACCTTTTCTTTCTGATTTTACATAGAGTTTAAGTCACATCTTTTCAACGCAAATAATTCACATTTCCTAATATTCAGAGATAAAACCAGATACATGTGAGAAGGCATTAATACACTCAATAGCATTCCTGATTTCATTATGATCTTTCAAAAAAAATTGTATCAGCCAATTGTGAAAATTGTCTCTCTTTATCTTGTATCTGAGTACCACTAAAACTATCCTTATTGATATGAATTCCATATCTCGGCAAGAACAGGTTAGTTAAAAAATCTATGGCGCCATTTTGTACATCTGGCATACAAACTGGTAGCTTGAGAGAGTGGTGTGAGTTGCATCAGGTTCAGGTGCTTTTCTCTTGCTCTATTTGTCTTTGTTTAGGTGGAACAGAGGAATGAAATGAAGAGGAATGGTGGTGAAGGATAGGATGAGGAGGACAGAAAGTAACATCTGACCTATTGTCTTATGGAAATAAATTATCTAAATGAAAAGGTTTTGATGTAGAATTAATTTGGTCAACTACCTGAAATTATGAGACACAAAATTGATGTGTGCGTGGATAAACATGTATTACTCAATATTTCTGCAATTCACAATGCCTCAGTGTCCATTATTTATATTCCTTCCATTCATTTTAAAGAAACTAGATGGTAACTTTACAAGTAAAGTTGTGGGGTTTGCTAAAGCTCTTTTAAAAGTATTTTTGTGGTAATGGAATAAGTTTTACTTTACTATTAGTTAAAGTTATATTTAGTAAAATAATTGGTCTCATTACTCTGATATAGTAGTCTATCAACCGTATTACTTTAGATCGTGGGGAAGTTAAAATAGATCACAAATGATGTCTAAACTACAGTTGCTGAGTGTCAAAACTGAAAGGAGAAAGACATAGGACAAAGAGATGGGAGATGGGAATAAAAGGCAGGATCATGTGGACAACACTCTTACGAAAGCAAAGCAATTCAGACTCATTCATGCTGTGGGTTTCAGAAAAATAGATGCATGATTTACTTTTGTAAAATGTTCAGTGTAAATTAGGTTTGATTTTAGTTGAATGGTGTAATGATTAGAGTTTTGGGGTTTTATTTAGTTTTATTTGGGGAGATAAATATGATGGTGGATCTAGTGATGACAGCTCTCAAAATATTTTTGTGGTCAGTAGTTGTGGGTTGTGGTTGTGGTCAGTAATTGTGGCCAGTAGTTGTGGGTTGTGGTTGTGGTCAGTAATTGTGGCCAGTAGTTGTGTGGCTCAGTAATTGTGGTCAGTAGTTGTGTGGTTGAGGTCAGTAGTTGTGTGATTGTGGTCAGTAGGTTAGGTCAGTAGTTGTATAGTTGTGGTCAGTAGGTTATGTCAGTAGTTGTGGTCAGTGGTTGTGTGGTTGTGGTCAGTAGGCTAGGTCAGTAGTTGTGTTCAGGATTTGTGTGCTTGTAGTCAGTAGTTGTAGTCAGTAGCCATGGTTATTGATGGTCAGTAGGTGTGGTAAGTTGTGGTCAGTAGTTGTGTGGTTGTGGTCAGTAGTTGTGGTCAGTAGTTGTGTGGTTGTGGCTCAGTAGTTGTGGTCAGTAGTTGTGTGGTTGAGGTCAGTAGTTGTGTGTGATTGTGGTCAGTAGGTTAGGTCAGTAGTTGTATAGTTGTGGTCAGTAGGTTATGTCAGTAGTTGTGGTCAGTGGTTGTGTGGTTGTGGTCAGTAGGCTAGGTCAGTAGTTGTGTTCAGTATTTGTGTGCTTGTGGTCAGTAGTTGTAGTCAGTAGCCATGGTTATTGATGGTCAGTAGGTGTGGTAAGTTGTGGTCAGTAGTTGTGTGGTTCTGGTCAGTAGTTGTGGTCAGTAGTTGTGTGGTTGTGGTCAGTAGTTGTGTGGTTGTGGTCAGTAGTTGTGTGGTTGTGGTCAGTAGGCTAGGTCAGTAGTTGTGTAATTGTGTTCAGTATCTGTGTGCTTGTGGTCAGTAGGTGTGGTATGTTGTGGTCAGTAGTTGTGGCCAGTAGTTGTGTTGTTGTGGTCAGTCATTTTTGTCAGTAGTTGTGTGGTCAGCAGTTGTGTTGTTGTCAGTAGTTGTGTGGTTGTGGTCAATGTCTAAACTACAGTTGAGTGTGAAAAGTGAAAGAAGTACGAGGAGAAGCGGTCTGATTAAATATGAAGCAAGTGAACGGACACAGCTTCGCTCTACCCAATTAGAGCAGCAGGATCAACGTACAGCCCACCCTTTTCTTTACAGACAGGCAAACCAGCAAGTTGAGTTATTTAGAGCATGCTCTTGAGAAGAAAGACGAAGCTAATCTAATCTTTATCAATCTAGGTCGTCCAGATCAGGAAATTATTTGAAATCTTAGCGCTAGCTGTTCAGTCTGAAACAGATCCACAAATCATGGGAATTTGTCACCCTATGAAGAGTTGTCTCCCTCCAGTTAAGGTGTTGCTAGACAAAGGGTGGGTACTTTGAAGAATCTAAAATATATTTTGATTTGTTTAACACTTTTTTGGTTACTGCATGATTCCATGTGTTACCTCCAAGCGTTTATTCAAGTTGGATAATCTTTGGATGCCAACAGCAGTTGCACCATTGGAAGACATAGCTTGGACTGTAGCCTACAAAAGCCTATAACTGCTCTTTTCCCGTAATCCATCAAACACATTTGGTGTGTCATCATAGTGGTCTCTGACTTGTGGTCAGACTCGTTCAGGTGGCACAAACTTAAACTTGCTCCTTTTTTCAATGCTGATTTGAATGTCATTGAGAAAACAGAGAAGTGTCAAAGATTTGTTTTCATTTTCTTGTAATCCCTTACATGTAACGGAATACATGGAATCTGTTACTCCCCAACCCTGGGTGTTGGTACTCAGCTCTGATGAGCTCCTGCCCAAATCAAGCACTGCTTCTTATCCCTTGTGCAAATAGCCTACAGCTGTGGCTGTCCCAAACTCATTTGTGCTGAGGGCCCGGAATATTTTATACAATGTTGAAAATTCGCTAGCACAAGCTATGGGCTGGACCCATGTTAGAGGAGTAGTAGCGTTGAGAACAAGTAGTATGACGAAGATATAGAATTGGACATTTGTTTTTCGTAAGTCCCATTAGCAATAAGTCAGAAGTATGTTGAAGATTTAAAGTTGGGACTCTTGCTTAGCAAGCCCTATTAATTAAACCACAAGCAATACAAGATCACACACAATTAGATTTCTTTATTTGAAACATTTAGCATCATTTTTTTTGTAATGTTCTGTAACTTTATGGCACAAATACCTTTTTAAAGATCTTTAAAAAATAATAATAATATCCTCCAGACCAAATATAAGTCCCATTTAGTAAATGCAATACTTGTTTGTACTAAATAGGTATGTAGCGCCACCTGCTGTATGTAATGCAACATGCAGTACTGTGACAAAGTGCTGTAAATGTACTTGACTTGAAGGATGTATAATTCACACCAATAGTGGGCATCACAGCACTTCTTACTCTACATTAGCACCCCTAATTTGAGAAATCAAAAAGCTCTCCCATTTCTGAATACATGGATTATACATTCATACAAATTGACATTTCAGTAATAATGAGTATGAGCTAAAAGGTTATTGTAGTGATAATATATAGTGCATGGTGCTTCTATACAACATTGACAATGTGCATAGGCTATACATTTCACATTGCTGAGTAAATGTCTCTACATATAAACAATGGTGACAAAATAAACAAAACAATAATTCTACACTACAGGCATAGAAGTGACCTCACTTAGCTTGCGTAGAAAAACATTTCCTTGTATTGTTCACTGTGAGCGTTTAAGAAATGGTACAATACATGATTATACAAAGACTATTTTGTTATTAGGTAAATCCACTTGAATTTAATAACTTTTTGACAGCAACCTTTTTGATTTGAATGAAAACTTCCATACATATTTCCATACAGTGCTCAGAAAATAACTTTTTGGAGAGCACATGATGCCGCGGAGCTGAGCAGACGTTGACAAACCGAGCTCTTCAAAGTTATTATATTATTACCTAAATAACAACGTTGAAACAATATTCTAACATCGGCTGATAAATTGTCAAGTACTTACCTTCCCAAAGAGCCATGGACCTCCGACCGAGAGGCAAGAAGGACGACCAAAACGTCGTTGATTCCCAAGATAACGATAACGCTACTGCTAGCAAGATTAGCATTAGCCCTCATAACTCAAACGACAGTTCCAGACTGTTGCTCTCGGCCTCTTGCGAGCCTGCCGACATGCTGGCTACTCTCCTCCGGGAAATTCAGGATGGTAACAAAGGTCTTTCTATGAAAATCGATAAGAAAACGGCTGAACTCCATTCTTCCATTGACGACCTGAAATCCTCCATGAATGATCTCCTTTTGAGAACGACTGAGGCAGAGTTGCGCATTAGCACAGTTGAAGACACCATCGCTCGACATGACCAGGTCTTGATACAACTGCAAAAGGACAATGCCTACCTCAAAAACAAGGTAGATCAGATGGAGAACCAGAGCAGACGTAGTAATATCCGTGTGGTGGGATTGAAAGAGGACAGCGAGGGCCGTGACCCGGTCCGTTTCTTCACTCAATGGATCCCGGATGTCCTAGGCATAATCAACTTCACCAAGCCACTGGAAATCGAACGCGCCCACAGAACATCAGCGCCGAAACCCCGGCCTCCGTTTCCAAGACAGAGAGAAGGTACTGCAACTCGCAAGAGCCAAAGGGGACATCACCATTGATGGCAAGAGGGTCAGCCCTTTCCCGGATATGAGCGCGGATCTCGCAAGACGTCGCAAGCAGTTCAGACCTGCCGCCAAAGCACTGAAGGAGAAGAACATCACCGGCTACCTCATCCACCCTGCGCGGATGAAAGTTCAGTACAAAGGCCGAAGCCATCTCTTCAACACACCGGGAGAAGTGTACACTTTTCTCAAAGAACTGAGCAACGTCTGAGCCAGGACGGCCTCTTTGGGGGATAAGATGCAGTTTGTTTGTTTTCTCTTATCCGGACTGAACCGCTGATATCCTCCGGTCGCTATAATTGATTTGTACATTTTCAACTAACCCTATCTTTCCGGGGTGAGTTCTATTACATTTACAGTAGAGTATATTTTGGTTTAGTCCATATCACTGGGCGAAGCAAATAAGTGGGTTTAGGCCCACTGCTTTCCCCCTCATTTATGTTAATCTTTCGAAAAGAGACTCAAGCAGCCCTTACCGTGGGCAGTAAATATTCAGCCATAAATGTCTATTCACAACGTTTGTTTTCAATTTAGAGAGCTCGCAGGTTTTGGTTTACGCCAAGGTTTAGCTAGTAAGAGCAAGATGGAAAGCGAGCAGCAACGTATCTCTACAAGTGTATTCATGTTTGATTGTTGGGATTGTGGTTTTAGTCTAACAATCGGGGTGGGTGGGATTCTTTATTTTTTTCCCCTTTTTTCTATGTTTATTGTTTCCTTCCTAAAGAGACACATAGGTCACTTCTGTGTTCAAACCAAAGTTGAAACATTTCCTAACTATCTACATATGATAGATTTCCATTCAGTTACATATTTGAAACCCAACTATGCTTAATCCACTAAAATATGTCACATTCAACGTAAAAGGTCTTAACAGCCCGATTAAAAGGAAGAGAGTCTATACATACCTTAAGAAATTAAAGGCTGACATTGTGTTTTTACAAGAAACACATCTTACAGCCAGTGAACACAAGAACTTGAAGAGGGAATGGGTAGGACAAGTTTTTGCGTCCTCTTTTAACTCCAAAGCAAGAGGAACTGCAATTTTGATAAGTAGACACATCCCCTTCTGCGTCAACAACACCATCTCTGATCCCTCTGGCAGGTTTGTTTTGGTGCAGGGGCATATGTTTTCAGAGTCTTGGACCCTATTGAATATCTATGCTCCTAACTTCGATGACCATATGTTTATTCAGAATGTCTTCCTTCAGGTTGCTCAAGCACCACCAGGATGGTTACTGGTTGGAGGAGATTTTAATTTTTGTTTAGATACAGTTCTTGATAGGTCCTCTGATAAACCCTCACTTCTTACCAAAGCCAGCAAGCTCACCATGTCATTCATGAAAGATCTCAATTTACTAGACATCTGGAGACAGTTGCACCCACAGGATAGGGACTACTCTTTTTATTCACACCCACACAAGACACACACACGCATAGATAGCTTTTTACTGTCGACACAACTGTTTCATAGAGTGTTAGATGTCGAGTATCTCCCCAGATTGCTTAGTGACCATTCTCCTCTGGTATTATCAATCTCCATTCCTACCAAGGTAAATGGAGCATATAGATGGAGACTAAATTCTACACTCCTAAAGCAACCAGAATTTTGTGCATTCATCAAAGAGCAGATCAATATTTTCACTTTGACAAACAAACCCTCCGCTCCTGACAGTTTCATTCTTTGGGACACATTGAAGGCCTATCTGAGGGGACAGATCATTTCCTATACTAAAGGGCTGAAGAGATAACACGGTGCGGAACTGAGTGCCCTTGAATCTGAAATCTCAGAGCTAGAGAAAACCTACCAAAGAGGCCCGACTAAAGATCTATACAGGCTTTTGGTAAATAAAAAACTGAAATATAATATTCTGAACACATATCAAGCTGAGAGGGCCATCACTAAATCAAAACAACGTTATTACGAGCTTGGAGAGAAAGCTCACAAAGTATTGGCATGGCAACTGAAAGCAGAGGAAAGTAAGAGGACAATTAATGCTATAGAAACTCTTACTAATGAGATATCTTTCGACCCTACTGAAATTAATAATACTTTTAAGAAATACTATGAAGACCTCTACACTTCCCAATCAAGCGATGATCTATCAGAGATCGACTCCTTTCTCTCCTCTCTCAACCTCCCATGCCTGTCAGGGGAAGACAGCGAGCGCCTGAGTGAACACTTCTCAGTTCCTGAATTGTTGGAGGCCATTAAATCCTTACCTTCTAATAAATCTCCTGGGGAGGATGGCTTCCCTCCAGAGTTCTATAAAGAATTTAGGGAGCTGTTGGTCCCCTACCTTATGGAGGTACTTAAAAAAGCCAGGGAAGACAACTGCTTTCCAGAGTCTTTCTCTCAAGCAGTGATTACTGTAATCCACAAGAAAGGGAAAAATCCACTAAAGTGCGCCTCATATAGACCAATCGCTCTCCTTAACACAGATTGTAAACTGGTCACCAAGATGCTATCTAAGAGACTGGAGTCATGTCTTCCCCTGTTGGTCAACCCAGATCAGACTGGCTTCATAATTAATAGATTGTCCTCCAATAATCTCAGAAGGTTCTTTGATATAATTCACCTTGCTAACAAAAACAAAATACCTAGTGTCGCAGTCTCCCTCGACGCTGAGAAGGCCTTTGATATGGTTGAATGGCCATACCTCTTTCGCGTCTTGGAAAAGTTTGGTTTAGGTACCGTGTTTGTAAATTTGATAAAATCACTCTACAAATCTCCTAAAGCTAGGATTGCTACCAATGGGATTACTTCCTCCTCTTTCCCTCTCTATAGGGGGAACAGACAAGGTTGCCCAATTAGCCCCCACCTCTTTGCCCTCGCCATCGAACCGTTGGCTGAGGCTATTAGAACGTGCCCTGACATACATGGCTTTGAGGTGGGCCCCCATACCCATAAATTATCACTCTTTGCGGACGACCTTATCTTATTTCTAACAAACCCAGAACACTCCCTCTCTCACTTGCAGATCCTACTACAGTGTTATAGTTCTTTCTCTGGATATAAGGTCAATTTAGATAAAAGCGAAATCTTACCGTTGTCTGTCTTTGACCATCATACCATCAAGCACAAGTTTCCTTTTAGATGGTCGCCTATGGGCTTCACATATTTGGGCATAATGGTGGATGGTAACCTGAACAACCTCTATAAACTCAATCTGGCCAGTTTGTTGCAAAAGGTGGAGGGTGACCTTTGTAAATGGATGGACTTACCTCTCACTCTACTGGGTAGAATCAATGTAATTAAAAAGAATGTCCTGCCCAGATTTCTATATCTGTTTCAATCTCTCCCTATCCCTGTTCCCGCAGCATTCTTTTCCTCTCTCGACAAGATGACCAGACGGTTTATCTGGCACGGCAAAACCCCTAGGGTTGGCCTGGATAAACTGACCCTGGATTACAGTCAAGGGGGCTTAAACCTCCCCAATTTTAGAATGTACTACTGGGCAGCACAGTCTAGGTTTCTGGCTCAGAGGTTTGACAAGGGTCCCTCTCCCTCATGGTTGAACATTGAAAGGTAAATGATGACACTGGGGCAGAATTGTTTTACAAATGGGACAGAAAATCTATAAAAACCATCACAGACAACCCTTTAATCATACATTCTGTCCTGGCATGGTGCAAACTGCATGAGCTGTTCGGACGAGGGGGATTCCTTTCCCCTAAAACCCCTTTATGGAACAATAGATTGATTCCTATGTTTTTCCAGAATAGTAACTTTAGACCATGGTGTGATAAGGGGATCACTCTTCTGGAACATTGTTACGAGGAGGGAGTTCTTATGTCTTTTGATCAGCTGAAACAGAAATACCACTTGCCTAACAGGGACTTCATTAGCTACCTACAACTACGAAACTTTATTAGGGTGTCTCTCAAGGGACAATGGAACTCTGCCACGCAGACCAACCACTGTTCAAGGCCATTTCCCGTGTTTACGATGCTCTTATGTCAGGACTAACACTGCCTGGGCTAGATAAACCCCGACTTAGATGGGAAAAAGATCTGGGTATTGATCTTGATGAGGGTCTATGGAGTGACCTATGCAGGGATGGTGTTACATCCACATTGAACTCCAGATACAGACTGATCCAGTTTAATTTCCTCCATCAGCTCTACATCACCCCATCTAGACTGCACAAGTTCAACCCTGATATCTCCTCCCTATGTTTTAGATGTGGCTCAGATGAAGGAACATTCCTCCATTCCACTTGGCAGTGTTCAAAACTACATGGTTTCTGGCAGGGGGTATGCGATACCATATCCTCAATTCATGGGGTTGCATTCCATTTAGACCCGGAGGTCTGTCTACTGGGCAACTTTACTAACACCAATCTTAGGCAAAGCCATACTATAAAGCTAACAGAAATATTGCTAGCGATTGCCAAGAAATGTATCGCCTTGAAATGGAAATTGGATTCCCCCCTGCCAGCTGCAATGTGGCTATCAGAAGTTAATAGTTGTATCCCACTGGAGAAAATTACTTACCGCTTGAGGAATAAGTTAAATACATTTTACAGAATTTGGCAACCTTTTATTGACTATATGGAGAATCTCCCCCCACATCACATTGAATGAATCTCTATATTATCCTTATATAATGTTTCACACGTAATGTATAATATGTAGCCTACAGCAGGTGACCATATGATCCAATGTCTCATTATAATTTTTTTTATTGTATGTTTGTATATATAATTATAATTTGTTTTATTTTTTCTTTCTTTGTTACGCTCATCTGTCACTGTCACTTTGTCCTATTGTTGTCTAATATCTTTTCACGTTTGTCTTGAATGTTGTTAATTGGAAAATGCAAAAAAAAAATATAAAAAAAAAATATATATAATAACTTTTTGGAACTGAATGGCAAAACATTCAAGAGATAAAGGTGCTCAAAGTTGACTGTTTGGCAAACCCCACCATACAATGAGACAATTTAAAAGCTTACAAACAGAGTTGTCCAACAATTTATTAATACAATGTCATTTTTTACCATTAACGTAAGTTATAAAAGATTGTGAACTCCATTTCTTTCCATTTTTGCTTAGAACCTAATTTACATCTGAGGTTTTTATGTTGTGCCCGCCATCGGTTGAGACACAACATGCTCTTGAATACCGGGTGAGTGTCACGTTTTGGCGATAAATGTACTAAAATAGGAATCCAATGGAAATTTTTATTTTCAAATGTTACCACTAAAATGGTTGGAGGTCCACACATTTAAGAATGTTGACTTGAATGGGAATATCTGTTGTTTGAAATTATACTGTCAAACTTCCATAGGAAACTTTTTTTTTTTTATATATATTTTTTTTATATCCCATTTTCTCCCCAATGTTCGTGGTATCCAATCGCTAGTAATTACTATCTTGTCTCATCGCTACAACTCCCGTACGGGCTCGGGAGAGACGAAGGTTGAAAGCCATGCGTCCTCCGAAGCACAACCCAACCAAGCCGCACTGCTTCTTAACACAGCGCGCCTCCAACCCGGAAGCCAGCCGCACCAATGTGTCGGAGGAAACACCGTGTACCTGGCCCCCTTGGTTAGCACGCACTGCGCCCGGCCCGCCACAGGAGTCGCTGGAGCGCGATGAGACAAGGATATCCCTACCGGCCAAACCCTCCCTAACCCGGACGACGCTATGCCAATTGTGTGTCGCCCCACGGACCTCCCGGTCGCGGCCGGCTGCGACAGAGCCTGGGCGCGAAACCAGAGACTCTGGTAGACCACTGCGCCACCCGGGAGGCCCCCATAGGAAACTTTTTGAAATAATAGAAATATAGATAATAGAATAGACATCTGTGGTAGTAATTAGAGGTTCAAATTTCAATTTCAAAGGTGTACCAGTAAAATTGTATTGGTCTGAAGGGATACAGTAGGTCCATTCTATGAATTCAATTATTTAACAATGACACCCACCGTGTATTCAAGAGCATGTTGTGTCTCAACTACAACATGCGCAAATATGAAAAATATCAGAGTTTGAGTTTAGATAATTGACATTAAAGGTCAAGAAATTACCATTTTTGTTTTGGCATTCAGGTCCAAAAAGTCACTTTCTGACCACTTCTTCCATTGGCAAACATGTATGGAAAGTTTTCTTTAAATTAAAAGTGATGCGGTCAAAAAGGGATTGAATTCAAATGGATTTACCCTTTTCATAGACCATCAAACTTCATAGAAACGGTTTTAGAGACTTTAAACCTGCTTCAATAAACCAACTTCAACGGAAATATATTTAAGATAAAGATTTAAGATGTAATAGAAAGAAAAGAATATGATCCATTACAGTTTTTCTCTTTTTCTCTTACCCTAAATGTATCTTCTTGGTAGTCGGGTGCAGGTCAGAAACAGCTTTGGTCCATGTCAATCAGACCAGCAGCTTCTTGCATGGTCTGAAACAAGGGAAATGTACAATATACATACACAGTGTACAAAACAGTAGGAACATCTGCTCTTTCCATGTCATAGACTGACCAGGTGAATATAGGTGAAAGCTACAGTATGATGCCTTACTGATGTCACCTGTTAAATCCACTTAAATCAGTGTAGATGAAGGGGAGGAGACAGGTTAAAGTAGGATTTTTAAGCCTGGAGACAATTGAGACATAGATTGTGTATGTGTGCCATTCAGAGGGTGAATGGGCAAGACAAAGGATGAGAGTGCCTTTGAACGGGGTATAGTAGTACGTGCAAGGCGCACCGGTTTGTGTGTCAAGAACTGCAACGCTGCTGGGTTTTTCACACTCAACAGTTTCCTGTGTGTATCAATAATGGTCCACCACCCAAAGGACAACCAGCCAACTTGGCACAACTATGGGAAGGCATCCCTGTGGAACGCTTTTGACACCTTCTAGTCCATGCCCCGACAAATTGAGGCTGTTCTAAGGGCAAAAGGGGGTGCAACTCAATATTAGGAAGGTGTTCCTAATGTTTCATAGACTCAGTGTATGTCCATTCTTCATATTTAGAGTTGGGCATAGCTAACCTAGACTTAGGAGTGCCATGGTCACTGGCTATGGATGAATGTCTGGGAACACTCCTTGGAAACTCTCTCACGCATATTACATGGTTTCGAGTGTCTGTTAATTTCCACATGCCTCTGGGTAATATGGTTTGGGAGTGAGTAAGCCAATAGGAAAAATGCCAATGTATGAAACACCATATTTATATGCTGCTTACAAATCTGTACTCCTTCACTAATAACATCTGCTAAATGTATGCAACCAATAAAATTAGATTTTTGATTTGATAAGCATAACAGTAGTTCCCCTTGGCTTTCACAACCTCTCGAGTCTGAACGGGGAAGGAAGGTATGCTTGTGGCTGAGAATACTACTTTACACAGGTCTAACCTGCTTGGTTTTTTCCAAGGATAACCCAGACAAATCTTATAGGAGAGAGAAAACCTATTTCTAAATAAATCAGAGCTATGCCAATCTAGTATTGGTTCTCTTTGCCATTTTAGTTAAGGCTGCAACATCTCTCAGGGTGTAGGCGAAAGTTCTCCTATACAAAACTATACTGTACATTCAAGATAATGATCAGAATTTCCCCTTTTCTACTTGGTAGTTGTTTATGTAAACTCATGTCACAACAGAAAGGGAACCATTGCTAAATGCCACTCGGCTGACAAAGCCAAGGCCAATCATTTTTGTTTTATGTATTTCTATTGAAAAATAAAACATTACACACAATCTGTTATAGACAAATGTAATATGTACAATATTTACATTTTATTTATCAGATGAGCTTCACGAGCATATGCATAGGTGATAGAAATATCATACATTCATGGTTTACAATGCTTAGTGAAAGTCTACATATCCCTTGAACAGTTTTCAAAAGGTTCTGCCTCAATTCTAAAAAGGGATTACATTCTAGTTTTTTTTCTACCGATTTACACAACCTGCTCCACATTTTCAAAGTGAAAGACAACGTATAGGAACTGTACAAAAATGCATTATGAAGATGTCTTGATTGTGCAGGTCTTCAGAATTACAGCTGAAAATAATTTTAAATAAGATTCTACCAACCCTCTGTATTTTCAAGTAATGTGGTGGCAACATCATATTATGGGTATGCTTGTCCCCGGCAGATACTGGGGAGTCTGTCAAGATCAAAAGAAAAATGAAAGGAGCAAAGCCCAGGTAAACACAGTGCATTCGGAAAGTATTTAGACCCCTTCCCTTTTCCATATTTGGTTATCTAAAATGTATTAAATAAATAAAAAATCCTCAATCTACACACAATACCCCATAATGACAAAGCAAAAACAGTTTTGTAGAAATGTTTTCCAATTTATATAAAAAATTTAAAAAACAGACCTTTTGCCATGAGACTTAAAATTGAGCTCAGGTACATTCTGTTTCCATTGATCATCCTTGAGATGTTTCTACAACTTGTTTGGAGTCCACCTGTGGTAAATTCAATTGATTGGACATGATTTGGAAAGTTACACACCTGTCTATATAAAGGTCCCACAGTTGACAGTACATGTCAGAGCAAAAACCAAGCCATGAGGTCGAAGGAATTGTCCATAGAGCTCCGAGACAGGACTGTGTCGAGGTACAGAAATGGGGAAGGGTACCAAAAAATGTCTGCAGCATTGAAGGTCCCCAAGAACACAGTGGCCTCCATCATTCTGAAATGGAAGAAGTTTGGAACCAACAAGACTCTTACTAGAGCTGGCCCCCCGGCCAAACTGAGCAGTCGGTGGAGAAGGGCCTTGGTCAGGGAGGTGAGCAAGAACCCGATGGTCACTCTGACAGAGCTCCAGAGGTCCTCTGTGGAGATGGGAGAACCTTCTAGAAGGACAACCATCTCTGCAGCACTCCACCAATCAGGCCTTTATGGTAGAGTGGCCAGACGGAAACCACTCCTCAGTAAAAGGCACATGACAGCCCGCTTGGAGTTTGCCAAAAGGCACCTAAAGGACTCACAGACCAAGAGAAACAAGATGCTCAGGGTCTGATGAAACCAAGATTAAACTATTTGGCCTCAATGCCAAGCATCACGTCTGGAGGAAAACTGGCACCATCCCTACGGTGAAGCACGGTGGTGGCAGCATCATGCTGTGGGAGACTAGTCAGTATCGAGGGAAAGATGAACGGAGCAATGTACAGAGAGATCCTTGATGAAAACCTGCTCCAGACCACTCAGGACCTCAGACTGGGGCGATGGTTCACCTTCCAAAAGGACAACGACCCTAAACACACAGCCAAAACAATCCAGGAGTGGCTTCGGGACAAGTCTCTGAATGTCCTTGAATGGCCCAGCCAGAGCCCGGACCTGAACCCGATTGAGCAGCTCTGGAGAGAACTGAAAATAGCTGTGCAGCGATGCTCCCCATCCAACCTGACAGAGCTTGAGAGGATATGCAGAGAAGAATGGGAGAAACTCCCCAAATACAGGTGTGCCAAGCTTGTAGCGTCATACCCAAGAAGATTTCAACAAAGTACTGAGTAAAGGTAAATTTGATATATTTCTTTTTTTCTTCCCAAAAATGAAAAAAACAAAACAGTTTTTGCTTTGTCATTATGGGGTATTGTGTGTAGATTGATGAGGGGGAAAAACTATTTAATACATTTTAGAATAAGGCTGTAACGTAACAAAATGTGGAAAAAGTCAAGGGGGACAATTACAGAAATTTGAACAACAAGACACACCAGAATGGCATTCCAAGAGGTGTTGAGTGTTTCAGAGGGGTCCAGTTTCCATCCTGACTTAAATCTGCTTGAAAATCAAAGACTGTTTGCCTTCATCAATGATTCCCAACCAAATGCACTGAGTTTGAGCAATTTTGACAAAAACAATGGATATAATGTTAACTTTTGTCAATAGGGGGCGCTATTTTCACTTTGTAAAAAATCGTTCCCAAATTAAACTGCCTCGTACTCAATTCTTGCTCGTACAATATGCATATTATTATTACTATTGGATAGAAAACACTCTCTAGTTTCTAAAACCGTTTGAATTATATCTGTGAGTAAAACAGAACTCATTTTGCAGCAAACTTCCTGTCAGGAAGGGTAAAAAATCTGTTCCAAGGCCATCCTATTAATTTGCCTGAAATCTATGGATCTACATGCACTGCATACGCCTTCCACTAGATGTCACGAGGCAGTGAGAGGTGGAATGGGGTGTATAGCTTGATCTGAGGCCGAACAAGAGCTTTTGGAATGACGTGACCAGACTTTTCATTGTTCAGGAAGGCGCGAGAAGGGACCCAAGGTTGCGTTCTGAAAAGCTTTCTGTATAGACGTTAGATATCTCCGGCTCTGATTTTATTTGATATATGTGTTAAAAACATCATAAAGTAGTTATTTTAAACTGAGTTATATCAGTTTATATCAGTTTATTGCGATTTTCGGCATTTTCTTTTCTTTGCGTTATGGTGAAGTTGGACACTCCTGCGCCACATGGCTAGCTTTGGTTGCTAATTCGACAGGTGAAGAGGACATTCTACAACCAAACAACGATTATTCTGGACAAAGGACAACTTGTACAACATTCTGATGGAAGCTCATCAAAAGTAGGAACCATTTATGATGTTATTTCGTATTTCTGTCGAAAATGTGTAGTCGTATTTTCCGCCCTGATTTTGGGCGCTGTCTCGCTATAACGTAAGCTGTATGTCATACTAAAGTTATTTTTAAAAATCTAACACAGCGGTTGCATTAAGAACTAGTGTATCTTTCATTTGCTGTCCAACATGTATTTTTTAGTAAAGTTTATGATTAGTTATTTGATTAGATTAGGTGCCTCTCCAAGATTTCTCCGGACAATTTTTTTGCATTTTGACTACGTATTCACATTGTAAAACCAGGATTTGTACCGCTAAATATGCACATTTTTGAACAAACCATATATGTATTGTGTAATATGATGTTATAGGACTGTCACCTGATGAAGATTGTGAAGGTTAGTGAATAAATTTATATCTTTTGCTGGTTTTTTCGCTATCGCTACCGTTGCGTTGAATGAATGCGGTTGTGTGGTTGGCTATTGTAGTAAGCTAATATAATGCTATATTGTGTTTTTGCTGTAAAACACTTAAAAAATCTGAAATATTGGCTGGATTCACAAGATGTTTGTCTTTCATTTGCTGTACACCATGTATTTTTCATAAATGTTTTATGATGAGTATTTAGGTATTTCACGTTGGTCTCTGTAGTTATTCTAGCTGCTTTGGTGAGATTTGTGATGGTGGCTGCAATGTAAAACTATGATTTATACCTGAAATATGCACATTTTTCGAACAAAGCATATGCTATACAATAAATCTGTTATAAGACTGTCATCTGATGAAGTTGTTTCTTGGTTAGTGACTATTTATATCTTTATTTGGTCGGATTTGTGATAGCTACCTATGCGGTAAAAAAATTGTGAAAATATGCGGTTGAGTCTTTTGCTATTGTGGTTAGCTAATAGAAATACATATTGTGTTTTCGCTGTAAAACATTTTAAAAATCGGAAATGATGGCTGGATTCACAAGATGTTTATCTTTCATTTGGTGTCTTGGACATGTGATTTCATGAAAATTATATTATATGATATCCCTGTCGCGTTAGGCTAGGCTATGCTAGTCAGCTTTTTTGATGGGGGGATCCCGGATCCGGGTTTGTGACTCGTGTTAAGCTAAGAGTAGGTAGAATGTTATTCAAAATGACTTTCAGCTGGAATTGCTGCCAAAGGTGCTTCCACTAAGTGTTAACTATGGGATGTGAATACAAACAAGACATCTTTGTTTATTTTTTTCAAACATTGTCTATACCTTTTCTTTCACTTTGAAAATGTCAAGCAGGTGGTATAGAAAATGCCATAACTGTGCAAGGGGTGTGTAGACTTTCACTATGTACTGTAGGTGAATGGCTCACTTAAAGAAGTGAAGGGTCAGTGCAGGGCACTGAGAACTAAGTTGACAGTTTCGGAGAGCTCCACGCTGGAACAAACTTAATGGACATCTGATTGTCTAAACGTGGAGGATGGATCAGTAACGTGGAATAAAAACAATTTGCCTCATCACTCTTACTAATTTTGCCCTCTATATAAAACAAACAAAATCTCCATGTAAATATCATGTATGAGGGAAGAGAAGCCAATGTAACACAAGCACATAATATGAAGTAGTCTGTGGTTGCATCTCAGTTTAAAATGGCACCTTTTCCATTAATAATGATGAAACAAGTCAGGTGAAAGCAACATGGCAGATGGTCACCAGCTATTCCCTTTCACCCGTCCAGTACTTTAAAAACATCAGTACAGCCAACTTCCATCTCCACATGACAACCCCCTTAACAGGAGCTGCTCTGTGTGTTCCCTGAGTCTGACATGTAGGTGCTTTTTTTCTTGGAGTACTTAAGAGCGCTGAACGAGACCCTCATCCTCGCCACTGTCCTCTCACTGCGGCACCTCAGCGTGTTCTTCACGTGCTCCCTGAACTCCTCTGAGATGAAGTAGTAGATGAATGGATCCACACAGCTGTTGAGGGCGGCCAGACACAGGGTGGTGATGTAAAAGCCGTAGCCATCGTTCACTACTCCGGCCAGCAGGAGGGAGTAGTGCACAAGCAGCATGATGTTACTGGGGGTGAAACAGACCAGGAACATGACCAGCACAGTAATGATGAGCACCACAGCCTTGCGCCGATTCTTGGTGATGCTGCTGTCCGTCATTGAGTTCCTCAGGGACTTGAGCATCAGAACGTAGGCCACCACGCACACCACAGTGGGAACTACAAATCCAAGGGTTCCCATGGTCAGGAAGTAGCCGACGGCCATGCTATTCTGGCTGGGCCGGACGACGTCGTGGCAGGTGGTGATGTTGAGGTTGGTCACCTTGACTGTCTGGTCATAGAGGTAGAGAGGGGTGGTCAGCAGCCAGACCCCCACCCAGACTGCGACCGAGACACCGATGGCTACATGGTTGTTCCTACAATCCTGGGAGAGGGGGTAAACGATGGCCCAGTAGCGCTGGACACTGATACAGGTGATGAAGAGGATGGAGCAGTACATGTTCCCATAGAAGAAGCCCACCACGACTTTACACAGCCTCTCTCCATAGATCCAGTCGTTACCGTTGAAGTGGTAGGCGATCTTCAGAGGCGTCCAGATGACAAAGAGCAGGTCAGACAGAGCCAGGTTGGCCATGTAGATGGTGGCAGGGTGCTTCTTCTTGGTCCGGAACAGGAAGACCCAGATGGCCATGGTGTTGGTGGGCAGCCCCACAGCAAACACCACTATGTAGACGATGGGGAGGAACACCGTGGTCAGATGACTGTCCAGAACCATGAGGGCCGTCAGGGAGACCCCCACCCCCTCCATTGTCTCGTTCCCTGAGAATCCTTGGTCGTCAACTGCAGCATTAAAACGCTCTGAGAAAGAGGCGAGAAACAAGGGGATTATAAACAGGACTGTTTAAGGACTTCCAACAATGAGGTTACAATGTATGCCATTTGAATACAATAGACATTTGTGACTTATTTACTTCGCTGTCAGGTAGATGCCTCGATTATTACTTTTTTATTGTTGTTATGTCAACTATATCAAAAGTAACATTTATTTGAAATCAACTAATAAGACGCCAGAGGGGTAAACAAAAAGTAGGAACAAGGAGAATAAGGATAAGTGGGCAATGTCTACTTAACTCAACAACCAAAAAACACATACTGTATTTGTTTTCTTTATGAACCAGAAAAAGTTATTTCTGGTCATCAAGGTTAGCTGGCTAATTCATTGATCCTGCTTTGTAGTATACTCCTTAAAGTGGTCATTTTCAGTAAAAAAATATCAATATTGTATATGATGGTGTTCCTTCATCTGAGTTTTTCGGGGGCGAATGACAGTCAACCGGTGTCCTAGCTAGCTAGCTACCGGTGTCACTCCCAGTCTGCTTTGTGCCGGAGTCTTCCTAGCTAGCTAGCACACAGTGTCCTTCGCTCCCGCCTGCAGAACATCTACCCTCGCCGTTGTTAACAGAACTGTGGGAAAGCAGTGCCCAACAGGCAGGGGCGAAGGACACTGTCTACTGGTATCCTAGCTATTGCCAGCTAACTATCTATCCCACCTGCTGTGTATCAGAGTCCTAGCTAGCTAACGAGCTAGCACCCAGTGTCCTAAACACCTGCCGAACACCTACAACACTGACCCTCGCCGTCATTAACAGAACTGCGGGAAAACAGGCGGGGGCAAAGTACACAGTTTACCGGTGTGCTAGCTAGCTATCTCTCCCGCCTGCTGTGTACCAAGTCCTAGCTTGCTAACTAGCTAGCTAGCACCCTGGTTCCTAAACACCTGCTCTCACCCTTGTTAACAGAACTGCTGGAAACAGTGCCTGACAGGCTGGGGCAGAGGACAGTATCTACCATTGTCCTAGCTAGCTAGAAACTGTTGTTGCCTCCGCCTCTTTTTCTGTGGGGTTTATTGGCCTTTGGCATCCAACAATATGGTGCATTACTGCTACCTACTGTACTGGAGCGACCCCGCTGTCGCTGTGTACCAGAGTCCTAGCTTAAAAGTAGAAGTACCTGTTACGTTCCCCAGTTTCTGTGTTGTATTTGAGTGTGTGTGTTTCAGGAGATGGCTTCCTGGAAGCCTCCCCAACCAGCTGATTGGTCGACCCCAGGCTAATTGATGATTGGAGCTGACCCCGCCCCCTCGTCAAGAAGCATCTGACTCTAATCACCATTGCCACCTGAAGATATAAAGCCAGTGTTCTGTTCAGGAGAGAAAAAGGGAAATGATCCTGAGAGAGATAGAGAGCGATATATATCATTATAGGCTGAGATTGAATGTTGGATAGATCATTGCTGAGAGAGAGGTTTATGGCTGAGGGGTTATAGCATGTTGGTTGTGAGTATGCACTGTGTTAGTTGTTGTTGGTAGCAGCTTGGCTATGTTCTGTGTTTGTTGCTTGTTCAGAGCATCTTTAGTGACCTGAGTTAGTTTTCTCAGTTTTGTTGTGAAGTGGATTGTTTGTTGTTCTGTTTCATTTGTTCCCAGGGGGGAAGGGGAAGGCACTTAGGGAGTGCTTAGGCAAGAGGCCCGAGGGCATACATATACCCGTAGTATATTCAATGTCTAGGCACACTAGGTAAGACCTGGGCGGACCACCCCCTGTATTTTGGTTAGGGCACCAGGTGGTGCTAAGTTAGGTAAGTTAAGTGGGTAGGCAGGTTAGATAGGAGAGGGGGAGCTTTGATATTTACTTTCTTTGCTTTGGTTCCGTCCAGCCCCTTTTCCCCATATTACCGTTTAAGGAAATAAATCCTAGTAAACGGTAAATTCTGCCTTTGTCGTCCTTATTCGCACCTACAGTCCATACCTCTTTCGCTTCACGGAGAGTTGAGTTGCAGCAGGGAGTTGCGTTCCCTCTTTTTAGAGGCGTGCGTAACAGTACCCTATATATAAAAAGGTATGGACACCCCTTCAAATTAGTGGATTCGGCCATTTCAGCCACACCAGTTGTTGACAGGTGTATAAAATCGATCACACAGCCATGCAATCTCAATAGACAAACATTGGCAGCAGAATGGCCTTACTGCAGAGCTCAGTGACTTTCAACCTGGTACTGTCATAGGATGCCACCTTTCCAACAAGTCAATTTGTCAAATTTCTGGCCTGTTAAAGCTGCCCTGGTCAACTCTGTGCTGTTATTGTGAAGTGGAAACGTCCAGGACCAACAACGGCTCATCCGCGAAGTGGTAGGGCACACAATCTCACAGAATGGGGCTGCCGAGTGCTGAAGCGCGTAGCGCAAAAATCATCCGTCCTCGGTTGCAACACTCACTACCGAGTTCCAAACTGCCTCTGGAAGCAATGTCAGCACAAGAACTGTTTGTTGGGAGCTTCATGAAGTGGGTTTCCATGGCCGAGCAGCCGCACACAAGCCTAAGATCACCATGCGCAATGCGCCACCATTGGACGGGAGCAGTGGAAACGCGTTCTCTGGCGTAATGAATCACGCTTCACCATCAGGCAGTCCGAAAGACGAATCTGTATTTGGCGGATGCCTGGAGAACGCTACCCTCCCCAATGCATAGTGCCAACTGTAATGTTTGGTGGAGGAGGAATAATGTCTGGGGCTGTTTTTCATGGTTCGGGCTAGGCCCCTTTGGTCCAGTGAAGAGAAATCGTAGCGCTACAGCATTCAATGACATTCTAGACCATTCTATGCTTCCAACATTTAACAGTTTGTGGAAGGCCCTTTCCTGTTTCAGTATGACATTTCCCCCGTGCACAAAGCGAGGTCCATAGAAATGGTTTGTCGAGATCGGTGTGGAAGAACTTGACTGCCCCGCACAGAGCCCTGACCTCAACCCCATCGAACACCTTTGGGATGAATTTGGGACGCTGACTACGAGTCAGGCCTAATCGCCCAACATCAGTGCCCGACCTCACTAATGCTCGTGGCTGAATGGAAGCAAATCCCCAGAGCAATGTTCCAACATCGAGTGGAAAGCCTTCCCAGATGAGTTCAGGGTGACCAACTCCATATTAATGCCATGATTTTGGAATAAGATGTTCGATGAGCAGGTGTCCACATACTCTTGGTGATGTAGTGTATAAAGAGGGGTTCCTGCCGATGCAGGAATGCCCGCATGCAGGAACGCCCCGAATTGCAGCTGCAATTACACCCTATCAAAACTCTCGACTGAGAAAATGTGTGTGTCTGTGGCCGTGTTCGAGCATCAAAACCGTGATGTATCATGGGTAAATTGTGACTGACTAACTGATCTACAACTAATAAATGAGTCGTTATTGATGATGTCTGTCTGGTAGACTGTGAACTCTCCTACCAGACTCACATTAACTTCTTATGGCTGCAGGGGCAGTATTGAGTAGCTTGGATGAGAGGTGCCCATAGTAAACTGCCTGCTCCTCAGTCCCAGTTGCTAAGATAATGCATATTATTATTTGTATTGGATAGAAAACACTCTGAAGTTTCTAAAACTGTTTGAATGATGTCTGTGATTATAACAGAACTCATATGGCAGGCAAAAACCTGAGAAAAAATCCAAACAGGAAGTGGGAATTCTGAGGTTGGTCGATTTTCAACCAAGACCCTATTGAATACACAGTGGGATATGGATGAGTTTGCACTTCCTACGGCTTCCACTAGACGTCAACAGTCTGTAGAACCTTGTTTGATGCCTCTACTGTGAAGTGGGGCCGAAGGAGACAGGAATTAGTCAGGTCTATCATGACCTGACCATGCTCTGACCATGCGCGTTCACATGAGATGGAGCTCTGTTACTGAAGATTTATGTTAAAAACATTCTAAAGATTGATTCAATACATCGTTTGACATGTTTCTACTGACTGTTATGGAACTTTTTGACATTTCGTCTGCTTTAGTGAACGCGCTTCCTGACTTTGGATTTGTTTACCAAACACGCTAACAAAAATAGCTATTTGGACATAAATGATGGACATTACCGAACAAAACAAACATTTCTTGTGGAAGTGGGAGTCCTGGGAGTGCATTCCGACGAAGATCAGCAAAGGTAAGTGAAGATTTATAATGCTTTTTATGAGTTTTGTTGACTGCACAATTTGGCGGGTAACTGTATGACTTCCTTTTGTGGCTGAACGCTGTTCTCAGATGATTGAATATTGTGCTTTTGCCGTAAAGCTTTTTGAAATCTGACACAACGGTTGCATTAAGAACAAGTGTATCTTTAATTTTATGTAAAACATGTATCTTTCATCAAAGTTTATGATGAGTATTTATGTTATTTGACGTGGCTCTCTGCAAATTCTCCGGATATTTTGGAAGCATTTGTGAACATGCCGCCAATGTAAACTGAGGTTTTTGGATATAAATATGAACTTTATTGAACAAGACATATATGTATTGTTTAACATGAAGTCCTATGAGTGTCATCTGATGAAGATCATCAATGGTTAGTGATTCATTTTATCTCTATTTCTGCTTTTTGTGACTCCTGTCTTTGGCTGGAAAAATGACTGTGTTTGTCTGTGTTTTTGCGGTGACCTAACATAATTGTTTGTGGCGCTTCCGCTGAAAGCCTATTTGAAATCGGACACTTTCGTGGGATTAACAACAAGATTACCTTTAAAATGGTATAAGATACATGTATGTTTGAGGAATTTTAATTATGAGATTTCTGTTTGAATTTGGCGCCCTGCACTTTCACTGGCTGTTGTCATATCATCCCGTTAACGGGATTGCAGCCATAAGAAGTGTTAAGCAGCTCCAATCCAAAATTACATCTAGACTCGGCTTCCTATTTCGCAACAAAGCATCCTTCACTCATGGTGCCAAACATACCCTCGTAAAACTGACTATCCTACCGAACTTTGACTTCGGCGATGTAATTTACAAAATAACCTCCAACACTGTACTCAGCAAATTGGATGCAGTCTATCACAGTGCCATCCGTTTTGTCACTAAAACTTCATATACTACACACCACTGCGACCTGTATGCTCTCGTTGGCTGGCCCTCGCTTCATATTTGTCGCCAAACCCACTGGCTCCAGGTCAACTATGTCTTTGCTAGGTAAAGCTCCGCCTTAGCTCACTGGTCACCATAGCAACACCCACCCGTAGCACGCGCTCCACTGGTATATTTCACTGGTCACCCCCAAAGCCAATTCTTCCTTTGGCCGCCTTTCCTTCCAGTTCTCTGCTGCCAATGACTAGAACGAAATCACTGAAGCTGGAGACTTATATCTCCCTCACTAACTTTAAGCATCAGCTGTCAGAGCAGCTTAGAGATCACTGCACCTGTACATAGCCCATCTGTAAATAGCCCACCCAACTACCCCATCCCCATATTGTTATTTATTTTTTGCTCCATTGCACCCCAGTATCTCTACTTGCACATTCATCTTCTGCACATCTATCACTCCGGTGTTTATTATTTCACCAATTATTTCGCCACTACGGCCTATTTATTGCCTTACCTCCCTAATCTTCCTTCATTTGCACACACTGTATATAGACTTGTCTATTATGTTACTAACAGTACGTTTGTTTATTCCATGTGTAACTCTGTGTTGTTTGTGTCACACTGCTTTGCTTTATTTGGCCAGATCGCAGTTGTAAATGAGAACTTGTTCTCAATTAAATAAAGGTGAAATAAATAAATAAATAAAAATGCAAGGTGATTTGTAGATAAGTCAGTAAGCAGTCGCCTGCACTGTCGCAGCAATGTTGAACAAGCCCATTGCCATGTGGGATGATGACATCACTCATTGATGTCTTGAGGTTTGTAACTGTAACAGTATAACTTTAGTACGTCCCCTCGCGCGAACCAGGGACCCTCTGCACACATCAACAACGGTCGCCCACGAAGCATCGTTACCCATCGCTCCACAAAGGCCACGGCCCTTGCAGAGCAAGGGGCAACACTACTAATAGGTTTCAGAGCAAGTGACGTAACTGATTGAAACGCTACTAGCGCGTACCCGCTAACTAGCTAGCCATTTCACATCCGTTACATAACCACACCGACATTGGAAATATCATCACGTTTTGGGGTATTTCACAAACTCTGCATTCAAAGGAATCAGATCGAGGGAATCCGACACAATACATTTTCCAAAGCAATAAAGAATATCATAACGTCTATCTGATCGGGGAAAAAACTAATAACGAGAGAATTAGAGGCAAAAAGCTTTCTCTTACCATGTTTCTGAGACAGACAGAGATCGACGCAGGCCAATAAAAATATAAGTTTCAACCAATGTGGCTGAAAACCCATGTTAACTTCCACAAAACCTTCCAACATTGATCTATCTGCTATGTATGAAGAGTGTTGAATGCTGATACACGCGTTTGTGTATTCCTTTTGTCTGTGCGACGTTGAAGTAAACGGAAGAGGTAGGGTACCACACCCCTTCCTTACATAACAGGTGGGAAGAAAAAACCTGCGTAATGTTATAAGACACGTGACCATGCACACCTGTGTCGTTCAGGTTGTCTGCCTGAGCAGATGTAGTATGTCCAGATGTTGCCCTCAGACACTGATCTAAGGTCAGTTTTATATTTTTCCACCTAGGCTTGAAGTTGAGGAAGGTATAAACTAATCCTAGAGCTGTGCCTAGGGGCACCTTCACTACCACATGCAGAAAAACGGATGTGCAAATGTACCTCCCTTACAAGCATAGGCCTAAGGAAATGTATAGCTCAGTACTGCAGTAGAGTAGACCTACCAGCATGTGTAGTAGGTAGGGCTAGTAAATAGTGGGATAGCCTTTCAATGGAAAAGAGGAGTGCATCAAGAACATTTCCTCACAGTTAAAGAATATGATTCCCTGTCTGCTGATGTCTCCTGCCCTCTTCTCTGTCGCTATGTTCCCAGTTGCAACACAGAGCAAAGGTTTATGAGAGTAACGAGAAAGTGGTGTGTCTTGCATCAGGTCCAGTGTACTCAGGGCAGGGTCAGTGGAAGTTACAACAGTTTGATCTTTTTGTTTGAGTTAGTCACTAGCATCTCTGTTTGGTTCAATAAACAGAGCAGATGGCTATTTGCTTGAGGACTCTCGGGTGCTTTTCTCTTGCTCTGTTTTTCTTTGTACAGGTGAAACGGAGGAATGAAATGGAGAGGAATGGTGATGATGGGAAGAAAGGACAGAGGGGACAAGAAGTAACAATGTTATCTGACCTATTGTCTTCAAATCATAATGGAAATAAATTATCTAAATGAAAAGGTTTTAATGTGGAATTAATTTGGTCAACTACCTTAAATTATGAGACAAAATTGGTGAGTCACTGCCAGTGTGTGTGTGTGTGCATAAACATGTATTACTCAATATTTCAGCTATTCACAATGCCTCAGTGTCCATTATTTATATTCCTTAAATTAATTTGAAAGAAATTAAACCACAAACAAAATATACATCATCACACACACAAAAAATCAGATAGCTTTATTTGAAACATTTACCATTGTTTTTTGTAATGTTCTGTAACAGTATGGCACAAATACCTTCTTTAAAACTTCTCTAGGATAGGGGGCAGCATTTTCACTTTTGGATAAATAGCGTGCCCAATTTCAACTTCCTTCTACTCATCCCCAGAATATAAGATATGCATATTATTAGTAGATTTGGATAGAAAACACTCTGGCGTTTCTAAAACTGTTTGAATCATGTCTGTGAGTATCACAGAACTTATGTAGCAGGCAAAACCCCGAGGACTAACCATTCAGATTTTTTTATTTTTTGAGGTCACCGTCTGTTCAATGAGTTTTCATTGGGATACTAGATTTCTAATCAACCTGTTTGCAGTTCCTACCGCTTCCACTGGATGTCACCAGTCTTTGGAAATAGGTTGAGGTTATTCCTTTGTGCAATGAAGAAGAACGGCCATCTGGAATCAGTGTAACGTTATGTGTACTGTTTGAGAGTTGCGCAAGACTAGAAAAGTATCGTTAGTTTGTTGTCCTCCTGTATTGAAAACAGATAGACCCGTCTTCAATTTGATCGATTATTAACGTTTACAAATAACTTCAGTTGTATTACCAAATTAGTTTGAAATGTTTTGGCAAAGTTTAGAGGTAATTTTAGAGATATTTTGTAGTGACGTTGCGCAAATTGGAAGCTGTTTTTTTCTGGATCAAACGCGCCAAATAAATGGACATTTTGGACATATATGGACGGAATTAATCTAACAAAAGTACCATTTGTGATGTTTATGGGACATATTGGAGTGCCAACAAAAGAAATTCGTCAAAGGTAAGGCATGATTTATATTTTATTTCTGCGTTTTGTGTTGCGCCTGCAGGGTTGAAATATGCTACACTCTCTTTGTTTACTGTTGTGCTATCATCAGATAATAGCATCTTATGCTTTCGCCGAAAAGCCTTTTTGAAATCGGACATGTTGGCTGGATTCACAACGAGTGTAGCTTTAATTTGGTATCTTATATGTGTGATGTAATGAAAGTTTGATTTTATATCATTTTTTAAAATTTGGCACTCTACATTTTCCCTGGCTTATTGGCCAAGTGGGACGCAAGCGTCCCGCCTATCCCAGAGAGGTTTTAAGACCATTTAATATTTTTTTCATTTAATGTTATCCTCCAGACAAAATATAAATCCCACGGAATACTTGTTTGTACTAAATAGGTATGTAGCGCCACCTGCTGTATGTAATGCAACATGCAGGACTGTGACAAAGTGCTGTAAATGTACTTGACTTGAAGGATGTATAATTCACACCAATAGGGGGTATCACAGCACTTCTTACTCTCAAAGCAGTACCGCAATACGTTATATTTCGATCGTTGAGTGCGCAAGCGTGTCTGTACGCAGCATAGTACCTGCTCTGATGCATTTTGCTCGACTTGTCTGGGTATTTGAGTAGTCAAACAGCTCTTCCAATTCTGAATGCATAGATTATACATTCACACAAATGGAACATTTAGTAATAATGAGTGTGAGCTAAAGTTATTGGAGTGATAATATACACACAGTGGTCAGTTGATTAAGGTACACCACCTCGTTCACGAAAAGGCTTCGCTCCTACAGACGCCTGTATCGCTGGGTGTATTGATACACCATTCAATGTCTGCTTTTATTATATTTACCCATCTACCAATAGGTGCCCTTTGCAAGGTATTGGAAAACCTCCCTGGTCTTTGTGGTTGAATCTGTGTTTGAAATTCACTGCTTGATGAGGGACCTTACAGATAATGATATGTGTGTGGTACAGAGATGAGGTACTCATTCAAAATTCATGTTAAACACTAGTATTGCACACAGTGAGTCCATGCAACTTGTAATGTGACATGTTAAGCACATTTTTAGGCTTGCCATAACAAAATAATTGAATACTTATTGAATTAAAAATGAAAAGCTGAAATGTCTTGAGTCATTTGTAAAAGTTTCTAAAAACATTGCAGCAGATGACCATACCGGGACACTCCTATCAGCTAAAAACAAGAAGAAGCGGCTTCAGTGGGCACGTAATCACCAACACTGGACAATTGATGAGTGGAAAAACATTGCCTGGTCCGACGAATCCCGGTTCCTGTTGCATCATGATGATGGCAAAGTCCGGATTTGGCATAAGCAGCATAAGTACATGGCCCCTTCCTGCCTGGTGTCAATGGTACAGGCTGGTGGCGGTGGTGAAATGGTGTGGGGAATGTTTTCCTGGCAGACGTTAGGTCCCTTTATAGAAATTGTGCAACCTTTCCACGCCCCAAAGAATTCAGGCTGTTCTTGAGGCTTAGGGGGGTCCGACCTGGTACAAGATGGGTGTACCTAATAAACTGCATGGTATTTCTATACAACATTAACAACATAGTGCATAGGCTACACATTTCACAATGCTGGGTAAATGTCTCTACGGCCAGCAGGCCGTCGAAAGCATTTCCTTGTATTGTTCACAGTGAGTGTTTAAGAAATGGTACAATACATGATTATACAAAGACTCCTTTGTTATTCCCTTATCGCAGACCGTCAAACTTAAAATAAACCGTTTTGGGGAATAATACCAACTTCAACGGGAAATATATTTAAGATAAAGATTAAAAATGGTATTATCCATTACATTTTCACAAAACTTACATTTTCCTTTTCTCTTACCCTAAATATATATTCTTGGTACTGTAGTGTCGTACAGGTCAGAAACAACTTTGGCCCATGACAATCAGGACAGCAGCTTCTTGCACTGTCTGAAACAACAGAAATGTATATCTCTTCTTCATATTTAGAGTTGGGCATAGCTAACCCAGACCTATGGATGAATGTCTGACTGAATTCATCATACAAGCCAAATCCATTCTTTCTCCTCAGAAATAGCCTAGCTTTGGTCCATGTCTATCTGTCAGACCAGAAGCTTCTTGCACTGTCTGAAACAGTGGAAATACAGCATATACTAAATATATTTTTTACATTTTTGTCAGTGAAAAAGAAACAGCTCTCTGTGTCTCCATCTATCCATCAGACCAGGAGTTTCTTGTACTGGCTGCTGAGGCTGGCCTGGAAGGTGTCCACCTTAGTAATCCTAGTGCTGGTCCTCGTGCTTATTCTGGTCCTGGTGCTGGTCCTGGAGGAACCAGAGGACGAGGCCAGACTCTTCCTTCCCTCGGCGATCACCTGGCATCCCAGCGCCCCCTCCAGCTGCCTCTGGCACTGGGACGAGCCAAAATAGTAGACCAGCGGGTCCAGGCAGCAGCTGATGCTCCCCAAACATAGTGACACCAGGTAGGCCACATGGGTAGCGTCCGGCTCCCCACCCACCTGCCCAGCGATCTGGAGGTAGTGAGCGAGGAGAATGGAGTTGGTGGGTGTGAAACAGACCACGAACACCACAAGCACGGTAACCGCCATCACCACAGCCCGCGCCTTCTGCCTTGAACGGCCTAGATCAGATCAAATTACAATAGAAAATATATTATCCTCTAATGAGATGTATTTTTTAAACAGACCTTCTGCATCAAGGTTAAGAAACAGATTAGCCAAATTAAGTACATTATGTCTGGTTTCCCTGGTTTGTATTTACCTACAACACCGCACGGAGCCTTGTTGAGCACCTGCACCACCCGGGAGTAACAGGTCACCATTATGAACAGCGGCAGGAAGTAGAGGGTGCAGGAGAGTATAGGAAAGAAGAAGACGTATTGCTCCTCTAACAGCTCCAGGTCCTGGATGTCATGGCAGGTGGTGATATCCAGTGGGTCGTAGTAGACCGTCTGCTGTGAGAGGACAAGAGGCAGCGAGCCACCCACAGCCAGGATCCACATGGCGCTACAGGCCAAGGCTGCGTTGCGGGGGCTCCTCCAGGCCAGGGAGTTGATGGGGTAGGCCACTGCCAGCAGGCGGTCCACGCTGACACAGGTCATGAGGAGGATGGAGCAGTACATGTTGCAGTAGAAAGCTGCAGTGACCAGGCGGCACAACCCCTCGCCGAAGCCCCAGTCATTGCCATTGTAGTGGTAGACGATCTTGAAGGGCAGCAGCAGGGTGAACAGCAGGTCGGCGGCTGCCAGGTTCAGCATGTAGATCACTGCCGGCTTCATGGGCCGGATCCGTTGGGCAAAGGTCACCATGGCAACAATGTTAAGAGGCACGCTGATGAAGAAGACGAAGGTGTAAAGCGTCGGGATGAAGATGGTAGAGAGGTGGCCTGTGAGGAAGTTGTTGGCCATAACAGAGATGGTGTAAGACCAGACTTCTGTAGCATTCCTGGCAGAGCCCAGTTCCAACGGTCCCAGTCTGGACACATTTATAAACCCAACTCTCTCTCCCGGTCCGGACACATTGTTTAGTCCAACTCCAGTCCCATTACTGTCTATGTCTGGGTAGTAGTCCAGTAGGTCTAGATCTATTGGCTCGTCTGTGACCGCGGACCCTTCCGTGACTAACCTCCTGGCAAAGGTCCTCACGATGGAGCTGCCTGTGGAAAAAAACAATACAGAGACGCAAGTCAGTCCCACATGGGAATAGGTGTGTGGAGCACTGCAGTCTACATTATAATAGTCATAGAGCTCAGTGTTATGGAGGACCTGAAACAAACTGTTTGAAGTTCCTATAGGATCCCTTTGAAAATGGGATGACTATAATGTGTGTCCTGAAAATGAGAGGTGCTACATGGGTATTGGAATAACTTTCTTTAAAATCTACTTTCCGTTGTTGATAAAATGCTGGTTCTGTCAATAAAATGGTGTTCAACAAGACCACTTCTAAAATTGTATCGCAATACATTTCAACCGGTTTTGTTGCATCATAAAAAGGAGAGCTATTTCAGACAAGAAAAGCAAAGGATAAAATGTAGGCCTATAATAAAACTCCATAAATATCCCTGACTTACACTTAAAAACTTGAACGCAACATGCAACAATTTCTAAGATTTTACTGAGTTACAATTCATATAAGGACATTTGTCAACTTAAATAAATTCATTAGGGCTTAATCTATGGATTTCACATGACTGGGCAGGGGTGCAGCCACGCTCCCTCAAAATGTGTGTTGTGTGACAAAAGTGGACATTTTGGTGTGACCTTTTATTGTCCCCAGCACAAGGTGCACCTGTGTAATAATCATGCTGTTTAATCAGCTTCTTGATATGCCACACCTGTTAGGTGGATGGAATATCTTGGCAAAAGATACATGCTCACCAAAAGGGATGTACACGAATTTGTGCAGACAATTTTTGAGAAATAAACTTTTTTTGTGTATGGAACATTTATGGGATTTTTAATTCAGCTCATGAAACATGGGACCAATACCTTACATGTTGCGTTTATATTTTTGTTCAGTGTAGTATTTTATACTTTGGAATATGTAACTGTCTGTAAATGTTTCATGAATACTACACATAATACTTTATGTTGCGACGGTTATAAGTCACCGTGCCACACCGACCCGCTTATATCATAGAATGAAACTTTTCCAAATAATAGTCTATGCCTATAATTCAGGTAGGGCCTAAAAGTGTAGGCTACACATTCTTTGTATGTAATACATTTTATCACGGATCAGGCGAATTCTACTCACCGTTAAAAACGCCTGAAACCGCATGCACGCCTGCCAGGAATAGAACGGCTTTGAAAAACATTCTCGCAGAACTGTAATGAAGTCCAATAAAGATGAACAGATTTACTACCTCACCGAACTGTAATGAAGTCCAGTAAAGATGAAAAGGTTTACTAATGTAGCCTAAAGCGTTTATTCTAGATCTGAACACATATTATTATCAACCTGTATGTATGTATGTATGTATGTATGTATGTATGTATGTATGTTTGGTCTCCTTCTCTGTTGCTGCATAGAGAACTAACTGTCGCTTTCAGACAGTTTACGCCTCCCCAGTCCATCCGTGACGCAGAATATGGAAATTGTCCAGGGTGGCGCGCGTTCCTATCTTCTGATGTCATTACTTGAGTCAACAACAGGACTAACTTTCACATGGGTCGACAGTTAACGTTTAATGGAATTACTGAATGGAGATCAATGCTGTTTTCTTGTTAGGACAACTGTTAAATAGAAAATGTCACTCTTTTTTACACTGGCGGGCCCAGTTAGTGCCTGCTTTTTATTTGTATTATTATCATTTGAATGAATGTTCGATATGAACACAGCCAGGTGCAGTACACAGTACGCCTATACTCCTAGATTCTGACAAGAGGAGATACTCATATTTTTCAACAATTTCATTAAACTAAAACGCTTTTGAGATCATATGAATATTGAAGTATGCTGTTTGTCAGTTTGATATGTTTTGTTTGGTGAGGTGCTTGCTGATGATAATATAAAGATGTATTTCCTCTATTTTGTGCAGAACTGACGTTGATAATGGTCAGCATCAGGAGTTTCCAGGAAATGCCCAATTGTGATCTTCAAGAGCGAAAGGGTGGGTATAAGAATGGACAGGAAGTAATTTGGCGAGGAATTACTTTCTGTAAAAACAGACTACTAATGGCCTCAAGACAACAGTTGCAGCTGAGTCTCCTGTGGTACTGCAGAGCACATTTATAACAATGATTAAATCAGTGGTCCAAAGCTGTGGGACAACACATTATTGTATAATGTACTTGATAATGTAATTTATAAGCAGCTATAATTTATACAAATCAAAATGTCTGGGTTTAGTGTGATTCTTGTAAGAGCCAATTTATGCTTAATCCGAAAATGTGGTCGGAGGCGCCATTGAGTTCGATAGCGCATCGCCGTGCTCCTCAAATTTTGTAACAATACGGAGGGCTCTGTATACTGTAGCTCTGCATTGACATTAAGTCCTGTATAATCAGAAACTCACTTCCTTGACAACTTCCTTCACAACAATTCCGCGTTGCTCCGCAAAGCGCAAGAAGTATGAATGCCCTGACTTCTGCAGAGGCCTTAAATGCTGCACGGACAATGCAGACAGCAGATTGACCATGTAGCCCTTTAAGAGGAATGCATTTGATGTTGACCTCGCTCAAGAATTTAAAAAAACTATGTTTTCCTGTCTATTTCCAGAGGCTAGTTTTCCTTGGGAAAGTAAACTGACCTTGCTGTTTTGAACTAGCCCCATCCCAATGTTCTGTCTGCCTGTCAAGGTTCAGAACAAAGTATTCAGCTTAAAGAATCCTCCAACAATCATGATGAACATTGTTCCTAGATTATTAAATTAGTGTAAAACTAAAACTAAGTTTGGATTTTCTGCAATCACCTTCTGTGATTAATGCTTACAGTTTTTCCCAATTGTTTACACACTAAAATTGGAACTTGAAAGCAATCACCGAAACCTGAAACTCATGTACCAAATCCCTAAACCAAATCTGCAAAATTGCAAGCACAATTCCTGCTTTACACTCAGTTCTCAATTTTCAATTGAGCTGACAAGGTAAAAATCTGTCGTTCTTCCCCTGAACAAGGCAGTTAACCCACTGTTTCCCGGTAGGCTGTCATTGTAAATAAGAATTTGTTCTTAACTGACTTGCCTAGTTAAATAAAAAAAGAAACAAAAGTTCTCTACATTAGGCACAAATTTAAAATCTATTTAGTCCCTTAGGAAAGCAACGCCAATCACAATGCCAAACTCTATGTACCAATTGGCAACACCCACTCCTCACAGATGTAAACACTAGTTGCTGAATTGTTCACTTAGAAATCAGAGCTTTAGCACTATAAAAGGCCACAGATGAGCTCTCCTGTTTTGGAGGAAAATGGAAGTCAATGATGAAGCAAGAGCTAGAGGTGAATAAGTGAGAGGACGAGGATGAGGAAGGACAGTTGTCTCAGATGAGATCAGGGCCACATTGGTTGACCATGTGCTCAACCATGGGTTGAGTATGAGGGAGGCTGGGCAGAGAGTTCAGCCCAACCTGAGCCGCTACACAGTTGCATCTATCATCTGTACATTCAGAAATGACAACCAGTAAGTTACCTACCATCTACACTATGCTCTTTATGTATGTATACTGCAGTCTGACATACCAGTAGGCCTATGTTACAGTAATGTCATTTCATATTGACAATTTTTTTTTTATTTTAGCTTACTGTATCCGAATCATATCATATTTGTGGATCTTCTGCAGAACTGAGAGACGGCCAGGCCATGGTGGAAGACACCGGCTGTTCACACCAGAACAGGAGACCGCTATTGTGAACATGGTGGTGGCAAACAATGCCATTAGACTACGAGAAATCCAGAACCACATAATTGCAGACAACACAATATTCAATAACATTCACCAGGTGGGCTTGTCTACATTAGACTGTGTATTACAGCGCAACCGAATCCGGATGAAACAGGTCTACATGGTGCCATTTGAGCGAAACTCAGTGTTAAAGAACAGCCATATGAATATTTGTAAGTACTATACTGTGAATTTACTATCATATCAGCACTGTATAGACACATTACAGTACTGTAATCCAGTGTATTGTGCCTCACCATAGTGACTGCTCTAGGTATGTCACATATTGTCTTGTCTGTTTCAGATAGTCTTGGAGCTGGATGCCATTGCAATTCAGCATGTTTATATTTACATTGATGAGGCTGGCTTCAACCTAGCCAAAAGAAGGGGACGGAACATTCACAATGGCCAATAATGTTCCTGGACAGTGTTGAGGGAATATCACCATGTGCGTAGCCGTTAGCCAGCAAGGCGTCCTCCATCACCATGCCAACCTTGGTCCCTACAACACCCCCCTTCTCATCACATTCCTGGACACACTACATGGCATCATCATTTCAGTGAAGCAGAGGGGTGGACCAGAGCAGCCCAGGTATGTTGTCATTTGGGACAATGTGAGTTTCCACCTGGCTGCTCTGGTCCGCAACTGGTTCATCGACCACCCACAATTTATTGTTCTATACCTCCCACCATATTCCCCATTCCTAAACCCAACTGAAGAGTTTTTTTCAGGATGGCGACGAAAGGTGCATGACCTCCATCCCCTCACACGCATGCCTTTTCCCCAGGCAATGGAGGGTGCATGTGGTGAAGTTGCTGTGGGGGCTTTCGGCGGCTGGATCCGTCACTCCAGAAGATTCTTTCCCCTCTGTTTAGTCAGGGAGAACATGGCTTGTGATGGAGATGAGGTGCTGTGGCCAGACCAAAATAGGAGGCAGGATGCAGCCTACTTGCAAAACTATATATTTGCAGAACATGTTTTCAAATGCTAACACACTGTTTCCAAACTGTTAAAAAAACATTCAAAACAGAATGATGGCAAATGTCGTGCATTTCTGCAGTAACCAGATTGAAACATATAGAACATCTTGGCAGAATATAGAATTATTCCAAACACAGCTGATTGCAATTTCAGCTGAAAGCCTACCCAAGTGTCCTGTTTTTAGTCTCGTTACCAAACAGACAAAAGAGGACGACTTTGGAATGATTTAATTTGGAAAGATGGATCAAGGAAGACAGGTTGGTGGGGATAGAAGTGACAGGGAGAGGGAGAATGCGTGGATGACAAAGGAGAGGAAGACCAAGCGGTGATCTCTGATGAGATAAGGTCCACAATTATTGACCATGTTGTAAACCATGGTCTCTCTTTGAGAGAGGCCAGTTTAAGGATGCAACCAAACCTGCAGCGTTCAACAGTTGCATCAATAGTACAAATTTTCCGGCAAAACAACAGGTGAGATGTGCATCCTTCAGTGATAATTGAAGTACATATTACAGTACAATACAGTATGTTCACATTTTTACATGTACTTACATTTTGAAATATATTGACTGTTTTGTGTTTTTCAGTAGGATCCAAAGGTTGCCTCCCACAGGAGGGAGAAGCAAAATATTTTCAGATACGCAGGAAATTGGCATTGTTGACATGGTAATTGGCATCAATGCAATAAAATTCGGGACAGAGTGCTGGCAGACAATATCACTTTTGGGAGTGTGAATACGGTCAGCACAACGACAATTGCCAGAGTCCTAGAGAAACATAATAAGGATGAAGCAGTTGTACCCTGAGAGAAATGGTGAACGTGTGTAAGAACTCCGGTATCAATATGTCCAGGTAAGATGTCTGTTCAATAGCCAAACAGGGCACATACACAGCTATGCATAATGTAAAGTACTGGAAAACTGTGGATTTACTGTATTTTAGAGAGTAATGGAGATGGAAGCCAGGCAAACTGCATATACAGTCGTGGCCAAAAGTTTTGAGAATGACACAAATATTCATTTTCACAAAGTCTGCTGCCTCAGTTTGTATGATGGCAATTTGCATATACTCCAGAATGTTATGAAGAGTGATCAGATGTATTGCAATTAATTGCAAAGTCTCTCTTTACCATGCAAATGAACTGAACCCCCAAAAAACATTTCCACTGCATTTCAGCCCTGCCACAAATGGACCAGCTGACATCATGTCAGTGATTCTCTCGTTAATACAGGTGTGAGTGTTGACGAGGACAAGGCTGGAGATCACTCTGTCATGCTGATTGAGTTCGAATAACAGACTGGAAGCTTCAAAAGGACGGTGGTACTTGGAATCATTATTCTTCCTCTGTCAACCATGGTTACCTGCAAGGAAACACATGCCGCCATCATTGCTTTGCACAAAAAGGGCTTTACAGGCAAGGATATTGCTGCCAGTAAGATTGCACCTAAATCAACCATTTATCTGATCATCAAGAACTTTAAGGAGAGCGGTTCAATTGTTGTGAAGAAGGCTTCAGGGCGCCCAAGAAAGTCCAGCTAGCGCCAGGACCGTCTCCTAAAGTTGATTCCGCTGCGGGATCGGGGCACCACCAGTACAGAGCTTGCTCAGGAATGGCAGCAGGCAGGTGCGTGTGCATCTGCACGCACAGTGAGGTGAATACTTTTGGAGGATGGCCTGGTGTCAAGAAGGGCTGCAAAGAAGCCACTTCTCTCCAGGAAAAACATCAGGGACAGACTGATATTCTGCAAAAGGTACAGGGATTGGACTGCTGAGCACTGGGGTAAAGTCATTTTCTCTGATGAATCCCCTTTCCGATTGTTTGGGGCATCCGGAAAAAGCTTGTCCGGAGAAGACAAGGTGAGCGCTAGCATCAGTCCTGTGTCATGCCGACAGTAAAGCATCCTGAGACCATTCATGTGTGGGGTTGCTTCTCAGCCAAGGGAGTGGGCTCACTCACAATTTTGCCTAAGAACACAGCCATGAATAAAGAATGGTACCAACACATCCTCCGAGAGCAACTTCTCCCAACCATCCAGAAACAGTTTGGTGACGAACAATGCCTTTTCCAGCATGATGGAGCACCTTGCCATAAGGCAAAAGTGATAACTAAGTGGCTCGGGGAACAAAACATTGATATTTTGGGTCCATGGCCAGGAATCTCCCCAGACCTTTAATCCCATTGAGAACTTGTGGTCAATCCTCAAGAGGCGGGTGGACAAACAAAAACCCACAAATTCTGACAAACTCCAAGCATTGATTATGCAAGAATGGGCTGCCATCAGTCAGGATGTGGCCCAGAAGTTAATTGACAGCATGCCAGGGCGGATTGCAGAGGTCTTGAAAAAGAAGTTGACCAAATATTGACTCTTTGCATCAACTTCATGTAATTGTCAATAAAAGCCTTTGACACTTATGAAATGCTTGTAATTATACTTCAGTATTCCATAGTAACATCTGACAAAAATATCTAAAGACAATGAAGCAGCAAACTTTGTGGAAATTCATATTTGTGTCATTCTCAAAACTGTTGGCCACGACTGTACATTCATCTTTGTGGATGAAGCTGGATTCAACTTGGCAAAAACACGCCGCAGGGGAAGAAATGTGATTGGACAGAGAGCAACCGTGGATGTCCCAGGCCAGAGAGGAGCTAACATCACAATGTGTGCAGCACTGTCCAATGATGGTTTGCTGTTACACAAACCACTCATACAGAGAGGCTCATTACAATACAGAGAGGCCCCTACAATACAGAGAGGCTCATTTATTTTCTGGATGACCTGCATAATTGACTTGTGCAAGCAGAGGAGAGGGGCAAGAAACTCCCCTACCTTTGTTGTGTGGGATTGTGTGGCAGTCCACCACTCTGCTGCAGTCAGACTGGTTTGCTGCACATCCCAGGATGTCAGTACTATTCCTACCTCCATACTCCCCCTTCCTAAACCCCATAGAGGAGTTTTTCACTGCATGGTGGAAGGTTTATGACCACCATCCACATGACCAGATGTCCTTTCTGGATGCCATGAATGCGGGGGTGTGGAGACACTTCTCCTGAAGACTGCCAGGGTTGGATTAGACATTCCAGAAGATACTTTCCAAGATGCATCACCAGAGAAGACAAGATATGAAGTTGATGAGAACTTGTGGCCAAATGCAGGAGAGAGGGAGAACTAGAACTAGTACCCTCACAGTACTGTACAGTATGAGTGATTATACTATACATGTTGTTGATGTTTTTTTGTAATTATTATTGCATCCCTGGAATTTTAGGAATTTGATTTTGGTTTCAACTTTTTATTTTTCACAAGTAAATTACTATATGCATAGATATATAATAAATAAAGGCTATTGAAGCAAATTGCTGCATTTTTTATTAATTCTTGTTACATATACTTTAGTATAGTCAATAAAGTGAAAAGGTGTTATTCTTATTCTATACTGATTTTTGTGAAAAATCATTCGAACTTTAAAGAGAAGTTCATCATTTATGTAATGCTTCCTGTTGTTAGTGTTTTTTAGGTCAGTGTGTTATGAGTGACAATGTATGCTTTCTGAGTGAGAATTGTTGCCAGTGTTATGGTCGAACAAGCTTATTTTGAAGCATGCATCAAGTGTTTTGGTGGTTTGAGTGAGTTTTGGAGGTGAGATTAACTGTTTGGCCAAGATGCATGTTGGTAATGCAAACTGTGTGAAGAGTTTTGAAAAAATGGCTTCAGTATTGACTGATGCTTGTTAGCAATTGAAAAAAACTGTAATAGCTTCCTGTGTGGAGAGGAATTCACAGAAACACTGAACCATCTCTGTCAACCTCATTCTATAACCCACTGGGCACAGATGTCAATTCAACGTCTATCCCATGTTGGTTCAACGTAATTTCATTTCCACGTAATTTCAAAACACTGATTCAACCAGTGTTTGCCCAGTGGGAACATATTGTCTGTAGCTGACTTTAAAAAAGCAGGGAAGCCAGTGGAAGCCAATTCTTGACAAAGAATCAAGCTAGACCGGTTGTGCGTGCTGTTTATCAACCTCTATCTAATGACATGACATTGAATGTAACGGTATCAGAATATAACTGTGAACTTTGACACACCTATTCACCACCTGGAATCTGGTTCACAGTGTCAAGTAACTCATACAGATGGCTTGCAATTGGGTTAGGTGGGATCTGCCTTCCAGTTTAACGATTCCCAAATCAGACATTTTCATGGTAACGGCCACAAACTGCCGGGAAAGGTTCATAGGGGACAGTTACAAAGACAACACGTAAGAAAGACATGTTTCTTTATGGAAGAGACTGGATAATCTAATTTTGACCTAAAGCAGCACCAGAGAGCTGCAAATCCACCATGTGTTATCTGTTCATGTCTTTCCTGTCTAGAGAGGCACATTAAATATGAGGCTATTATATCCAGCCGGCTGTCTGTGTGTGTGTGTATAGGGAGGTGTCTTTGTATCCTGTGATTGAGTTAACAGAGCTCTGTCCCTGTCTGGCTATGGTCCCCTCTCTTTCCCGGAGATCACATGACATTATTCAGCCAGTGCCAGAGCCAGTGAATGAGGTGGGAAGGCCAGTTCAACCAATCCTACATTACTGCTGAAATTACAGTGCTGGACATGCTACTGTCTGTCTACACTGCCTGGCTGCATCAGTAAACTCTCCTCTCATGATAGACAAATTCAGACAGGCACAAATACTGCTATGTAGAATTTAGTTTGAGAGAGAAGCAATGTGTTCAGGAAAGCATTACTACATTGTACAATTTCACAATTTACAGTGAAAATATTGAAATATTAAAACTGTACAAACTCCTCTAAAACACAAATAATACTGCACCTGTACTTTGATGTTACAAATAAATGGTAAGAGCATCCATCACTGTCATCTATTAGATTATGCTGAGCTGGGCTTGGCTGTATGGGGGACTCATCAGGGGCCCTCTGAAGACAGAGGGAAATGTTATTGCCGTGTGGGGACAATTGAGTAAGTGTGTGTGTGTGTGTGTGTGTGTGTGTGTGTGTGTGTGTGTGTGTGTGTGTGTGTGTGTGTGTGTGTGTGTGTGTGTGTGTGTGTGTGTGTGTGTGTGTGTGTGTGTGTGTGTGTGTGTGTGTGTGGAATTAGTGGGAGTGTGGGTGTGGGTGTGTGCGTGCGTGCGTGCGTGCATGCGTGTGGAATTAGTGGGAGTGTGTGTGGGTGGGAGGGGAAGCATGACTCAGTGAGAAAACACAGAACCAGACTCCCTGGGTTCAAACAACAAACTCTCTGTCTCTCGCTCTCTTAACTCCCTCATACTTCACTCATTAGGGAAACATTAGGATTTTCAATATGATGAAACTGTCCCCAATATGCTTTGATAGTTGATAATTAATTATGTAATGTTATGTATTCAGTTCCCATACTCTCCCATATGCAAGTGTGTGTGTGTGTGTGTGTGTGTTTTGAATGTGTATGTTTGTGTTTTAGTGTGTGTGTGTGTGTGTGTGTGTGTGTGTGTGTGTGTGTGTGTGTGTGTGTGTGTGTGTGTGTGTGTGTGTGTGTCTTTTAGCGTGCATGTTGTGCTTGCATGTGTGTGTTATATATCACATCATATTCTGTCCTCTCCACTGTAGATGCAGCTGCACTTCAAAACAGCACCCCGTGTTTGGGTCACGTTGCTCAGGAGACCACTAGCTGATCCAAAACTAACATCAGCTCATTCCTGCTAAGGGAGGAGGCAGGATACTGACCATGATAACACAGAGCCCAGGGCTTAACTATGGCCTCGGACCAGGGCTGCGTTCCCTACTTTCTGTTCTGTTCTTGCTCACTACCCTCTACAGATGTCAGACACTTGGACAGCTGTAAGTGATATAAATAATGCTGCCATGTATCCAGCGTGGTTAGCTCCCTGGCATACTTTAGTTGGCTAGGGATGATTCTAGGAGAGAACTTTCCTGGATTAAGATGCAGCCCAGTTCTAAACAAGTTTATATAACAGGCACAGGATGACCAGCCAGACTACCAGGAATGGGGCAGTACTGGGAAAACATCCCAATTGACAAATTAAGTGAGGAACATTACTTATTACCTGTTGGAACCCGGACTGTAGCCCCCCATGTCAATTACACTGTAGACCGTTCACCAACCAAGGTGAGAGTCTGTTACTATAATTGAAATGAAGTTAGAACAGCTAACGTGCAACTAACATGCAGAAAACCCAGGCTTTTACGGGAGCAGAAATCAGTGAAGCATATATCAGAGCACAAGTCAGAATTGGGGCTAACAACAGAAGATGGGCCAGGGTGTACATGCACATTTCCAGATATCATTACCAGTAATACAATCAAGGCACGGCAGAGGACAGGTATAGGGGCATTATGAATTCTAGCTCCCAGGATGCAATTCCTATGGCTTCCACAGGGTATCAGCAGTCTATGTTTAAGATTTCAGGCTTGTAACTTCCAAAACTAATAAGAAATATGAGTTTTAGTAGAAGGACACACTCTTGGAAATTCGTGTTTGGGCGCATGATGAAGACAAGACACACCTGCTAATATCGGTTTCCTATTGAACATACTTCTTTCCTTAAGAAATATTATAGTTTGATTACATTTTAGGGTATCTGAGGAGTCAATGGAAACATATTTTGACTTGTTTTAACAAGGTTTAGCGGTAGATTTTCGGATTCCTTTCTCTGCATGCTGAACGAGTGGATTACTCAAATCGATGGGGCCAACTAAACTGACTTTTTGGGATATAAAGAAGGATTTTATCTAACAAAACGACACTACATGTTATAGCTGGGACCCTTTGCATGACAAATCAGAGGAAGATTTTCAAAAAGTAAGTGAATATTTAATCGCTATTTGTGAATTTATGAAACCTGTGCCTGTGGAAAAATATTTTGATGTGGGGCGCCGTCCTCAAAAATGTGCATGGCATGCTTTCGCTGTAATGGCTACTGTAAATCAGACAGTGCAGTTATATTAACAAGAATTTAAGCTTTCAACCGATATAAGACACTTGTATGTACCTAAATGTTTAATATCCATAATTTTTATGCTTATTTATTTGAATTGCGCGCCCTCCAGTTTCACCGGAAGTTGTCCCACTAGCGGGACACCTAGCCCTAAGATACTTATTTGAATTTGTTTTCTTAAATTATTTTAGCATTGTTGGTTAAGGGCTTGTAAGTAAGCATTTCACTGTAAGGTCTACATCTGTTGTATTTGGTGCACGTGACAAATAACATTTGATTTGATGATTTGATTTGATGTGACAGGCTACTGTCTTTTCTCAAACAGTCCCATGGGCTGTAGCACTGTCTGTGTGTGAGTAGGCGTTTAGATTAGATCAGTGCGGTTCAGGGGTTGAGGTTCAGGCTGTGGTTATTTCCGCTGGTGGTTGTGGGGGTGTCGCCTACAGGATGAACTTTGCACCGCTGACCTTTTGGCACAAAAGCTAAATATACTTAATTCAAGATGTAAATGATTAAGCTGTTCTAACTTTATTTCAATTATAGTAACAGACTCTCACCTTGGTTGGTGAACGGACCGATTCCCTCAAACTGTTGTTGTTTATGCAATGCTTGTACATTTTGATACAGCTGTTTATACTTATGTGTTGTAACAGACTGTTATTTTCGTGACAGTGGCTTCATGCCCATAGGGGCACAAAGGCACCTGCCCCCTCAGATTGTCCTGTTGTAAAAATGTCAATGTTAAATAAATTATTAAACATACGTTTTTTGCCCACGTTTTATCATAATTATTTATTTAAAAAATATCTGTCAGCGGTAGTTTACAGAGGGGGCACACTGACTGGACATGGCAAAGAAATAGAAAAGACATACTAGAGTCAATGTAAAAGAGGAAGTAACTGCACCGCATTGCCATCCTCTGACTGTTTGTGTTTGTCGCTGAGTGCGTGTACCCTCAGAGCGTATGGTCTAACAGTGTACCTAATCTCTGGATGAGTCCCCAGTAATGGTGTTAGCGACAACATGACGTCACAGACGCGACAGGTGCTCCTCTACGGACGGACGGCGTGAGTCAAGTCGCTCTGGTTGGGTGGCTCTCTGTGAGGGTTCTCTGGTTTATTTATTTGGATCTCCGTTAGCAGCTACTCTTCCTGGAGTCCACACAAAAACATGACAATTAACAAACACTGATACACTGACAGACAAGGACAGTCAAACAAATGTAACATACAATGATATACAAACAATACAACTAACAAATAATACAAACAATACAACAACAAAATGATGTGTGTGTTGGAGTGTCAGTGTGCGTGTGTCCCCTCACAATGAGATATATTTTAATCCGTTTTTTAAAGGTCATTTTACTGTTTGCCTGAGTAATTTGTGATCATGCCTATATATAATACTGTGTGTTGCCATGAATTAGTTCTGGACATAGTAACTGTGAAGAGAAACCTGATTGCATGTCTTGTGTGTCTGAGCTGAATGTTATTTGATTATGCAGAGAATCTGGAATGTTCATTACAGTAATACTTCTCAAAAAACCTACAAGATCCTCAACTAGCTTCCTCAACTTGCTCAATGGTCACACCCTTTATACACAACTCCTCTTGAGGTTTAGGTCTTAGAGAACATTTTGAACCAAATACAATGCTTTTAGTGAGAGGGGTCCACATAGATGTTTAGATGAGACTCATCTCTCTGTTGTGTCCCAGCATCCGTGCGTCAGAGACACGGGAAGAACAAGATAGGCCACAGGGTCACACCTGGTAGCTGCTGGGGCCTGATGGGAACTCACAGTGAGATGATAAAAATACTGAAGACAAAAATAAATACAATGTTTTAGTAAGAATTTATAAAACAAATGGGAGTTGAGGTTATCAGTTTTGTTTGAACACGAGGGGGAAGCTTGGGGGTAAAAAACGGCTTACGTGCCATTGTTGTTGTTCTGTTGGAAATGTAGCATTTATTATTAACCAGTAAATGAGGGACACAGCAGGCATAGTGTGTCTTTTTGAGCAGATGTTGTTTGTTTTCAGACATAAAGATGTAAGTGGGGAGATTTCTTGTAAACCCGTCTTTGAGCTACAGGAAAGACGATGTCTTTTTTTGAGAGAGTGCATCTGCACCATCGCCCACTCACACAATACATAGCCGGAAAGACAGCATTTTTATTTAGAAATATTATTAATCTGTTGAACAGCTGACTCATTATAGAATTTTATTTGTGCGATCGGTAAAAACAGAATTATTTGTGTATTTAAGATACAGTACCAGTCAAATGTTTGGACACACCGACTCATTCAAGGGGATTTCTTTATTTTTACTAATGTGCTAATTTTGACGGCAGCCATTATTTTAAGAACCAGGAAGATAAGGTTGTCAAGGTCACACTCCCGCACGTGATATCATTGAAAAGCCCATACTGTCCTCTCAAAGGGACAACAGGACTTAATACAGTGTCTTGTATAGCCTCAGAGATACGTACCCAGAACTGATATCCACTAGAGAGGACAAAAATGAATTGCTGAGTCTCAGGAGGATACACCTCACTGTATATTATTCCATAATAGGAAGTTTACTAGAGTTGTACCCTCTATTTGACTAAATAACCCAAGTGACTTGATCAGTAAACCAATAGAGTAGTTCTCTTAACCCATAAAAAAAGATCTGATCTCTATTCAAAAAGAGTGGGGGTTCAATTCAGTGCCATAGTCCTATTCCTTTAGCAGCTGTAAAGTGAATTCCCATCAATAAAACTTATCTGAGAGGTTGACGGAACTCCAGGCAAAGCAATATCTACAGTACAATCGCAAAGTATTCAGACCCCTTCACTTTTTCCACATTTTGTTACATTACAGCCTTATTCTAAAATGTATTTAAAAAAGATTTACACACAATACCTCATAATGACAAATCAAAAACAGGTTTTTAGACATTTCCGCAAATGTGTTAAAAATAAAAAACTTAAATATCACATTTACATAAGTATTCAGACCCTTTACTCAGTACTTTGTTGAATCACCTTTGGCAGCAATTACAGCCTTGAGTCTTCTTGGGTATGATGCTACAATCTCGTCTGCAGATCACCCCTCCCCCTTACCAGCTCTGACTTTGTTGATAGCTACTTTATTGAGGAAAAATGTACTTACTATGACTGTGATAATGTGGCTGTCCCACCTAGCTACATTATCTTAAGAGGAATGCACTAACTGTAAGTCACTCTGTATAAGACAGTCTGCTAAATTACTAAAATGTAAACACACATTTTGAGAAAGTAGATCTTCAGCAGCACAAAATTATGCTGGCAACACCAACTTGAAAACATTCCTTCAAAATAAGAGTACCAATAGAAAAGCTTTAAGAATGTATCTCTTTGAAGCGTTCTACTGCAACGAATGTGTGTTAGAGATGCAATGTCTTCAAAATACCTCTTCTGTTTTGAAGGTTTAAACTGGAAGTGTGTTTTCTATTACTGCCTATTGCTCTGCCTTCCTCTCTGGTTTAACTTACTGAGAAAAACTTGACGGAGCAAGAACAGACAGACTTTTTGACAGAGATGTGACCTCGCTGGACATCTATAGAGATCTGCCTATATTGTTAGTAGCTAGAGTTTATTATTTCATAGAACTATTCAGATAAACTGTGGCAATGGGGAAACTGGTGTTTTTTTTACTTGTTTCATCTCTTTTTCTGGATGTGACCTTTCAATTCAAAGGTAAAGACAACTCCTTATTATTGATGACCGTTTATCAATAAGTAATAATTATTGAAATGCTTCTAAACTGAAATGATTAAAAAATACCATTTAGTGATGGTTTCTAATAATAATGTATTTAGCTAACTGTGAGATTTATCCAGTTTGATCTATAGCAAGCTTTTTTGGGGAACTATAATAACGTTTAACACAAAAAAGATATATTAAATTGTCAATATGTTTTTTGTAATAACTTACCTATATTTATACAGTAGATGTGTGAATCACTGAACCTTATGTATGATTTGACTAGTCGACATGGCACAGATAGACTACTCTATCTCTTCTGATTCAGTCACTGTTCCTATGTTCCAGCATGTTACAGTGAAAACCACGTGTTTGACTAACACCTGAGTCCTCTCCTTGTCAGCAGCTCTACTCATTACCATAGATAGGAAACTCAGTCATGCCATGTCAAATGACCTTACTTTACTTAATGTACTGTATGCTTTATTATCACATGTCACTTTTGTATGACATGTCACTTCTCATGTCATACAGTGAGACATACGTCATACAGTGAGACATACATCATACAGTGAGGCATACGTCATACAGTGAGACATACATCATACAGTGAGACATATGTCATACAGTGAGACATACGTCATACAGTGAGACATACGTCATACAGTGAGACATACGTCATACAGTGAGACATACATCATACAGTGAGACATACGTCATACAGTGAGACATACGTCATACAGTGAGGCATACGTCATACAGTGAGACATACGTCATACAGTGAGACATACGTCATACAGTGAGACAGTGCGACATACGTCATACAGTGAGACATACGTCATACAGTGAGACATACGTCATACAGTGAGACAGTGCGACATACGTCATACAGTGAGACATACGTCATACAGTGAGACATACGTCATACAGTGAGACAGTGAGACATACATCATACAGTGAGACATACGTCATACAGTGAGACATACGTCATACAGTGAGACATACGTCATACAGTGAGACATACATCATACAGTGAGACATACGTCATACAGTGAGACATACGTCATACAGTGAGACATACGTCATACAGTGAGACAGTGCGACATACGTCATACAGTGAGACATACGTCATACAGTGAGACAGTGAGACATACGTCATACAGTGAGACATACGTCATACAGTGAGAAATACGTCATACAGTGAGACATACGTCATACAGTGAGACATACGTCATACAGTGAGACAGTGAGACATACGTCATACAGTGAGACATACATCATACAGTGAGACATACGTCATACAGTGAGACATACGTCATACAGTGAGACAGTGAGACATACGTCATACAGTGAGACATACATCATACAGTGAGACATACGTCATACAGTGAGACATACGTCATACAGTGAGACATACGTCATACAGTGAGACATACGTCATACAGTGAGACATACGTCATACAGTGAGCTCCAAAACTATTGGGACATTTTTGGTTGTTTTGGTTCTGTTCTCCATTATTTTGTGCCCAATAGAAATTAATGGTAAATAATGTATTGTGTCATTTTGGAGTCACTTTATTGTAAATTAGAATAGAATATGCTTCTACATTCATGTGGATGCTACCATGATTACGGATAGTCCTGAATGAACCGTGAATAAGGATGAGTGAGAAAGTTACAGATGCACAAATATCATTCCCCCATGAAACTGCTAACCTCCCCTGTTATTGTAATGGTGAGAGGTTAGCAGATCTTGGATGTATGATATTTTTACATCTGTAACTGTGTCTCACTCATCATTATTCACAATTCATTAATCATGGTAGCATACAGAAACATATTCTATTTTATTTAGAATAAAAGTGTCTCGAAAAATGACACTATAAATTATTTACCATTAATTGCCCTTTCCCACCTGGACAAAAGGAGCACATATGTGAGAATGCTGTTCATTGACTACAGTTTAGCGTTCAACACCATAGTGCCCACAAAGCTCACCACTAAGCTAAGGACCCTGGGACTAAACACCTTCCTCTGCAACTGGATCCTAGACTTCCTGACGGGCTGCCCCCAGGTGGTAAGGGTAGGCAACAACACATATGCCAAGCTGATCCTCAACAGGGGGCCCCCTCAGGGGTGCGTGCTTAGACCCCTCCTTAGACCCCTCCTGGTGTACAGCAAATGAAAGATAAACATCTTGTGAATCCAGCCAATATTTGCAATTTTTTAAGTGTTTTACAGCGAAAACACAATATAGAATTATATTAGCTTACCACAATAGCCAAACACACAAAGCCATTTATTCACCGCCAACATAGCTTTCACAAAAACCAGCAATAGAGATAAAATTAATCACTAACCTTAGGACAACTTCATCAGATGACAGTCTTATAACATCATGTTATACAATGCTTATTCGGCCTCACATCAAGCTAGACACCCCATTCAACCTTCTACTGCCTGTTGACATCTAGTGGAAGGCGTATGAAGTGCATACAGATCCATAAATAAAAGCCAGTTGAATAGGCAGGCCCTGACACAGAGCCTCATTTTCAGAATTTTCCCTTCCTGTATGGAAGTTTGCTGCGAAATGAGTTCTGTTTTACTCACAGATATAATTCAAACAGTTTTAGAAACTTCAGAGTGTTTTCTATCCAATAGTAATAATAATATGCATATTGTATGATCTAGAACAGAGTACGAGGCCATTTAATTTGGGCACGATTTTTTCCAAAGTGAAAACAGCGCCCCCCTAAGGGCTTGCAAGTAAGCATTTCACAGTAAGGTCTACATCTGTTTTATTCGGCGCATGTGACAAATAATAATTTATTTGATAAGTGAATTTGTCCAAATACTTTTGGTCCCCTAAAATGGGGGAACTATGTACAAAAATTGCTGTAATTTCTAAATGGTTCACCTGATATGGATGAAAATACCCTCAAATTAAAGCTGACAGCCTGCACTATCATTTCAAATCTAAAGTGCTAGAGCACAGAGCTAAAACAACAACACATCTCACTGTCCCAATTCTTTTGGAGCTCACTTTATATTCCTATGTAAATGAAAATTACTAACCAAATGAATGATGAATACACACATGAAAAACAAAGACAAAAGCTGTTTTGAATAGCCTTCAGTGTACTTTCAGTATGAGTTATAGTGCCAAACCCTAATGTCTCCCTCCCTTCATGTCCTCTCCCAGGAAAAAAAGCCAGGAAATCCAAGAGGAACATCACTGAAGTGGTAAATCCCAGAACATTTAGAGGAGAAATCATCCAGTTAAAGTCTGTCTCTCTCCTTAATGCCACCCAACAGACACAGACACAACAAGCACCCCATTCTTCTCCCCTCCTCAGCCCCTCTGCCCTTACCCCTCCGGCGCTGCGGTTGCTAAGCAATGACACCGCGGCGTATCTTGCCGGCCCGCTGAGCACACGGGTCATACCTTGCGTTTACGTGGGGATCCCGGCCAACGTTGCCATCTTGTCTGCCGTGGCCACTAAAGTCAGGACAGTGTCGTCAACCATCCTCTACTGCAGCCTGGCCGTCTCCGACCTCTTCCTCCTCCTCTCTCTTGTCTTGACAATGACAAGGCCCACTACCATCTCCACGGCAACCACTGGATGTTCGGCGAGACTGCCTGCCGCGTTGTCACGGCCTGTTTCTATGGCAACCTCTACTGCTCGACCCACACGCTAGCCTGCCTTAGCATCAAGCGTTACCTGGCTGTGGTGCACCCCTTCCTCTACAAGAGCCTTCCCAAGAGGGCGTGCACCGTTTGGGCCAGTTTGGCTGTGTGGGGGGTGTTTGGGGCTGCCGTCATACCTAAACTACTGGTCCGTCAGAGCTACCGCCTACCCCAGCTCGGCCTCACCACCTGCCATGATGTACTCCCCCGGGACTACAGCTCCCATGCTCCTCTGCTCTACTACAATCTGGGCCTGACAATACTGGGTCTATTAGTCCCCCTGGTGGTCACGGCTGTGTGTTACACACGGATCGTACGAGAACTCAACCGCTCGCACCACGACTGGACACTGTATGTCAAGGCCAGCTCACTGGTGTTTGTGATCTTCGTGGCATGTTTCGGCCCCGCCGCAACCCTCCACTTCCTGCATTACGTACGCCTGTTGGAGGGCGGAGAGGAGAGCTTCTATGGCTACTTCAAGGTAGCGGTGTGTCTGTGCTGCCCGCATTCCTGCCTGGACCCGTTCCTCTTCCTCCTCATGTCTAAATCAGCCGGATCCAAACTCTACTTCATGACCCTCAAGGGGAAGAGACTGAACACCTCCACCTGAATCTTAATCTGGAATAGAATCTGGATTAAAAGTGTCCCCAGATGATCAGAATAATCAGAAAAGTCCCTGAGCATCCCCAACTGAATTTTACATGATCTGGATTAGAACCTGGATCACAGGCATACATTTATGTCAGAGAACTCAATCTGTAGCTAAACTGTGAACGTATGTGACTGACTATCAGAGCATCCTCTCTATTTCTGAGTATCCTATCCACTTATTCTGAATGAAGATTTGGATCATAAACAGGCCACAAACAGGATCAGGGTTGGGACAGTTATGGATCTCAGTGTAAATGGGACAACATCTGGTTTAGGATCTAGTTCCATATGTGATATCTGTTTGGATTTGTATGTGACTCTTTGCTGTTTTTTTCTGTTTGAGCTGGAAACCAGATGGCAGAAACAGGACCTTTCCGACAACGAACAGATAGTAATGTCAACTACTGTATCAATAATTGTACACTGTATTCCCGAGTAGACTGGACTGGAATTATATTGTGTGCGTGTGTGTGTGTGTGTGTGTGTGTGTGTGTGTGTGTGTGTGTGTGTGTGTGTGTGTGTGTGTGTGTGTGTGTGTGTGTGTGTGTGTGTGTGTGTGTGTGTGTGTGTGTGTGTGTGTGCGCGCGTGCATGGGCTTGTATAGGTGTATTATTATTTTCATACAAAACAAGCTTTGTTGATCAATGCTTGGCTCTTTCAGTACATGTTATTAAAGAGAATATTTTACATGTACCATGTAGTTACACTAAGTGTACAAGAACATTAGGAACACCTGCTCTTTCAATGACAGACTGACCAGGTGAATCCAGGTGAAAGCTATTATCCCTTATTGATGTCACTTGTTAATTCCACTTCAGTCAGTGTAGATGAAGGGGAGGAGACAGGTTAAAGAAGGATTTTTAAGCCTTGAGACATGGCGGCTCAGGACAGACGGGCGGCTCTGGCGGCTCAGGACAGACGGGCGGCTCTGGAGGGTCCAGACTGGAGGGAGGCTCTGGAGCGTCCGGACTGGAGGGACACACAGGAGACTTGGTTCTTAGAACAGGCCCAGTACTCACTAGGCTGGAGAGATCTACTGGAGGCCTGGTCCTTGGACGAGGCACAGGATAGACCGGTCCGTGGAGGCACACTGGAGGTCTCGAACTAAGGGCCTGAACAACCCGTCCTGGCTGGATGTTGATTTTAGCCCGGCACTTGCGGGGCGCAGGCACAGAACGCACTGGGCTGTGCAGACCCACGTGCGTAGGGCTGGTGCCATATAACACGGACCGAGGAGACGTACTGGAGACCAGATGCGCTGAGCCGGCTTCATTACTCCTGGCTCGATGCCCACTCTAGCCCGGCCAATTCGAGGAGCTGCGATGTAACGTACCGGGCTAAACACACGTACTGGAGACACCGTGCGCTCCTCCGCATAACACGGTGCCTGACCAGTACGACGCTCGCCACGGTAAGCACGCGGAGTTGGCTCAGGTCTCCTACCTGACTTAGCCACACTCCCCGTTTGCCTCCCCCCACCCCCCCAAGACATTTTTGGGGCTGCCTCTCGGGCTTCCAGCCGCGCTGCCGTGCTGCCTCCTCATACCAACGCCGCTCAGCTTTCGCTGCCTCCAGCTCTGCCTTGGGGCGGCGATATTCCCCAGCCTGTGCCCAGGGTCCCTTTCCGTCCAGAATCTCCTCCCATGTCCAGGAGTCCAGAACTCGCTGCTGCCGTTTACCACGCTGCTTGGTCCTTGGTTGGTGGGTGGTTCTGTAACGGATTTCCTCTTCATCGTCTGAGGAGGAGTAGCAAGGATCGGACCAATGTGCAGTGGGGTAAGTGTCCATAATGAGGATATTTAATAATTCCACAGAACACTGAACAAAATAACAAAAATACAAACAAACAACCGAAACAGTCCCGTATGGTGCAAACACAGACGCAGGAAACAACCACCCACAAAACACAAAGGAAAACAGGCTACCTTAAATATGGCTCCCAATCAGAGACAACGACTGACACCTGCCTCTGATTTGGAACCATACTAGGCCAAACACAGAAATATAACCATAGAACAAAAACATAGGAAAACAACATAGAATGCCCACCCCAAACTCACGCCCTGACCAAACTAAAATAAAGACATAAAAAAGGAACTAAGGTCAGAACGTGACACACACTTATACAATTACTAATCAATGGGTATAGCGGCCAGCTGTGCGTAATGAAATTTCCGGAGGGATCCGTGACAAAGAGAGAAAATATTTCTGGCTTAATGTAACATCGTTATCATGTTTCACACATACTCTCATCTCAGTACCATAATGATAAAAAATATATTCATAAAATGCCAGCAGCCAGGGACGACGTTAACCTCAAAATATATAACAATTACACAATCCCAGGCAGACATTTATCTGATGGAAATTATAAAAATATGATAGCAGGAAGTGAATACTACTATGGGAATTGAAAGGAGGATGTTTGAAGGGACTGTGGAGCAGTAGAGCTGTTTCTCACACTCACAAACTCAGCTACAACTCCTCATCTTCAAATCACATTTCATCCAATAAAACAGGTTTCCATCCAAATGTTTTATGCTAGTAAAGTACGCTGGATAAAAAAAATGCCACAACAGGCCTGTTTGGTTGGTAAACTTTCCAAATGTCGACAAAACAAAAAACACACTAGACAAGGTACACATCTTTTTTTCTGTAAAATTAATTATGCGAGAAATTGCAGTGGAAACACCTTTATTAAGGCAAATATTAATATAATAACCATCATATTGAAGTAAACTTGGAGTCACGCGATGTTAATGTTCTGTGGTCCTCCCACTGCGACTAGTTAAAGCATTCAGTTTTTTAGGCTACAGATTAAATCAATTATGATGAACTTCACAGGCTGAGGAAAGTGCACAGTGATGAGTTTGATGCTCCTTTCCAATAAATATTGAGGGTCTTATTCTGGTGACATGATCATTTCATGTCTGCCGTTTGACAAATAAAAACAAATCTTACTATTTTGTCCATAATAATCTCATATAGGCTATACTCACACTATCTGCAAGCTGTTGGCTAGAGCTATCAGGCCACAAGGCGAGACCCAGATACAGATGGTTGGAATCTTACAATGTTTATTAATCCAAAGGGGTAGGCAAGAGAATAGTCGTGGATAGACAAAAGGTCAAAACCAGATCAGAGTCCAGGAGGTACAGAGTGGCAGACAGGCTCGTGGTCAAGGCAGGCAGAATGGTCAGGCAGGCGGGTACAAGATCCAGAAACAGGCAGGGGTCAAAACCGGGAGGACTAGAAAAAGGAGAATGCAAAAAAAACACACAAAAAACAGGCGAACGGGAACAGCTGGTTGACTTGGAAACATACAAGATGAACTGGCACAGAGAGACAGGAAACACAGGGATAAATACACTGGGGAAAACAAGCGACACCTGGAGGAGGTGGAGACAATAACGAGGACAGGTGAAACAGATCAGGGTGTGACAAGAGCACACATGCCAATACCAGAGTGGTCACATTTGCTATATGACGCAAAAAAAATTGTGACAAAACAATCAGTACAGTTGAAAATAAGATGGAAACCATTTAACTTCTATTTTTTATTCAGTACATGGGAATTTAACCACAAAATACATGTTTATGTGCTCCACGTCATCGTTCACATCCTTTTATTTGCAACAAGTAAATTTGATGGCAACATCTCTGGTGCATATTTCGGAATACACAGATAAAAATCTGTCGCCAATTGGGTGGAAACTGTGAGAGCAAAATTGCAAGATTATGTTATAATTCTGTAATTGCATCAAATGGTTATTTTATGCAACAGAACAGAGGGTTGTGTGTGTGTTTGCGTGTTTTACCATGCCTGTGTGGGTGTGACAGAAAAAAATACAGTGCCTTAAAAAAGTATTCATACCCCTTTGATTTCTTCACATTTTATTGTGTTACAAAGTGGGATTACAATGGATTTCATTGCAATTTTTTGACAATAACCTACACAAAATGTTCTGTATGGCCTCCCGAGTGGTGCAGCGGTCTAAGGCACTGCATTCGCAATGTTGTCGTATCACTACAGCCTGGGGTTCGATCCCAAGCTGTGTCATTACTGGCCGTGACCAGGAGTCCCATTATATTGTGTACCTATTCATGATACATCACTATGACGAGAATGACATTCAAATCCATAATTCTGCATTTCTGTGTAGTACAGATCAGGGACCCATGATATTATTCTGTTACCATCATTTTGTTACCATGGAATTTTCCACAACCAACCCCACATTTTTTTAAATAATGGAGTTGATTGTGACAAACAACCCCACATTCCATGTGACCCCCCCCCCCCCCCCCCCCTCCCCCCAAGCTAATTAAGATGCTAGTTACCACCTGGCTTGACCTAGGAACTCAGGTTTTAAATATAGCTCTCCCTTTCCTTTTTTCAACAAACATAATTGTTCATGAATGCTCCCAAAATTCTAAAATTTACAAAGAAAATATATTTTTTAATTACTTTCAGCAATAAAAAACACAAATTCCCCTCACTTCAATGTTTTGTCATGCTGACAGTAATTCATCAGATCGATGAGTTCTTTCAAAGAATTCACACATTTTAACCCCCCCAAAAATAAAAGTATTACACAGCGCCATTTTAGATTGGGAGTAATAAGCACTCTGACAACCAACCCCTGAGATAACCAACCCCTGTCTCCCCTACATCATTCTAAACTAAATTTTCAGATACTTTCTTTTTCCAAGCACACAGATTCAGTCTGTATTTTTAAACAGGTCTTCACGACAGTAAAAGTAGTTGAAAAAAGTAGTTGATTTAGATCCATAACAATGTCCCACTGTGCATGAAAAACAACTGTACACAAGTACATTCAGAAATAGCCGCGGGAAGATGTTTGGGGGGGCTGAGAATTTGTTTTTACAGACGGCTATATCGGTCCTATAATAATACCGGACTGGTAAAGGCCCAGTGCACTCCTTTTGAGGAGAAAATGTTTTTTTCCAAATTAGTTTTTCCAAAAATCAGTGCCCAGCACCCCTACTTCCCGCGGCTGTGCATACAGACATATCTATTTAATCTTTACTCAGGTGCTTCTCACTCTCTTTCTCTCCCTCTCTCTGTGTAAGTCAAGTAGAGAAATGCACAAGCGTCACATGAAGGGTGTCAGTAGAAATCCTTTACTTATGATATCATCATATGATCCCAGCAACATTCAGTACAGTTTATTGCCATCAAATTGGTTGCTTTTAATGTTCAGGACAGAAAGAGCAATGTTGATCCTCAGTTGAATTAGTGCTCTTGTTATTGCCACTGATCTTTGAAACTAGAATGCTGCAGTGGTAGTTACTAAAATTAAATGTAATATGTATAGTAGTAACTGTAGTAGTAACAGGGTTCTGTGTTCCATACCAGGCTCTGTTTAAGGATCCAGGTGTTTTTGACATACAGTACCAGTCAAAAGTTTGGACACACCTAATTCCAGGCTTTTTCTTTATTTTTACTATTTTCTACATTGTAAAATAATAGTGAAGACATCAAAACTATGAAATAACACATTTAGAATCATGTAGATTCTTCAAAGTGGCCACTCTTTGCCTTGATGACAGCTTTGCACGCCGGCTATCACCAGGTACTCCACCCTGCACCTATGTACAGTGTCGTGTCTTTGGCATCATTAAAGGTGAAGACTGTTATTTTATCAAATCAATTCTCCGTAATTATTATTATGTGATTAAACTAATCATGTAAATTTAATTAACTAGGAAGTCGGGGCACCACGGAAAATCTTCAGATTACAGTTATAATTTTCCGAATGTAACTCTTCAGATATTTTAATATCTGATCAACTAGTCTTCTATTAATTAATTATTCTTTACCTCACGTCAGTCTCATTTGAACGTTGTAAATTGTTGGTTATCTGCACGAACCCAGCCTTCACTATAAATCATCCATACACCAATTGGTTTAATCATTTATTTACTAACTAACTAATCACAGTTATGCACAAACAAACAAACAGTAGATATTGGTTACTAACAAATGATTCGGAAGATTCCCTAGTGGGCTAAGCCAATATGACGGCTTGGTGGACAAAGGGAAGTGGGTGTGGACTGAGAAATAAGCGGGAAAGACAAAAGGAATCACTACACAGTTGATAATTATATGGATTGAAATGCTAATCCTTTGCACATGAATGCTCACTCATTCGGGAATAATTGCAATCAATATATATTTACGCCCATGTGTCGTTGTGATCTTCTCTGTTGGAATCCGGTCTGTCTGCTGAAGAGTTCATCCGAGTCTCTCTCTCTCTCTTTCTGTTTCTGTGGTCTAAACTATTCGCAATCACAGCTCACGCTGTAGGTTTGCTCAATCTTGGTAATCAAACCTGTGCCACCTCAGCTTACACCGAAGTATGCGTGGTCTAAACTATTCACAATCACAGCTCACGCTGTGGGTTTGCTCAGTCTGAAGAGGATTTTCTTAGGAGGGGCTTTTATTCGTAACAATAGGAAAGGGCTGTTCCATGACGCCAGATCATGTCTGTGCTCATGGGGGCTGGCCAATGACTTAGTTAAACTTTTAAGGGAATACAATTCTCTCACATTAAAGGTTTAACATCACATTACATCATTTCATAAATAGTTTCATCTTTACTCATTCATTTTATACAAGAATTTGATGCAAACTGTCACGCCCTGGCCTTAGTTATCTTTATTTTCTGTAATATTTTGGTTAGGTCAGGGTGTGACAGGGGGGATGTTTGTGTTTTTGTCTTGTCTTGGGTGGTTGTAGTGTCTAGGGGGTTTTTGTTAGAGTGTATGGGTTAGTGTTGAGTGTAGGTTTCTAGGTATGTCTATGGTTGCCTGAATGGTTCTCAATCAGAGACAGCTGTCATTCATTTGTCTCTGATTGGGAGCCATATTTAAGGCAGCCATAGGCATTGGGCTGTTGTGGGTAATTGTCTATGTCTAACGTTAGTAGCTGTGTGTGCACTTTCGTTTGTAGCTTCACGTTCGTGGTTTATTGTTTTGTGTATTAGTTTGTATATTTGTTCGTTTCGTCTTCATCTCTAATAAAAGAAGATGTACTCATATCACTCTGCGTATTGGTCCGATCCATGCACCTCCTCAGACGAGGAGGAGAACGAACGTGACACAAACCTCATCACTGAGGCACCTGTATAAACCGAGTTAGGGTAATGTGGCTGTATTGTCTTTCATGAGGTCACAAACATGAAACAAAATGGACCGGGTCGTAGCTGGCTTCTCCACCGACCGTTTACACATTCTCCAAAATATGGATATTGTTCAGTTCTCAAATTCTGTGATGTAGTAGAAGTTCATTTGTTCTACTGTGAAACTCTCTCCATACTGCATGGCCAGCGAGAGTCTCTTTACGGAATTTATGACGTGGGGGTTAAGTTGTAAAACTGCCCCCCCCCCCCTCCCAACAGGAGAGGGGGTTGTTCACATCTCTGCTAGCCAATTCACAGAGAGTGCTAACATCATGACAACAGTATATAGTCATTGAACACGTATCACTTTATTAATGTTTACATACTGTTTTACCCACTTCATACTGTATGTATATACTGTATTCTAGTCAAGGCTTTTTATTCAGATAATGTCCATAATGTCTAGACACACACCATCATATACCTACATATTTATATTCCAGACTCTGACATAACTCGTTATAATATTTCTATATTTCTTAATTTCCTTTCTTACATTTTTTGGGGATCTGTGTGTATTGTTTTGTATTGTTCGGTATTACTGCACGGTTGGAGCTAGGAACATAAGCATTTCGATACCCCTGCAAAATACATGTACACGAGCAATACAATTTTAATTTGATTTTGATTTATGATCCTATTAAAGCTCACTACAGTTATAGTCATTAGATTGTGAATGAGGGGGTTTGAAGCAGGGCCTCCTGCGCAACAGAAGAGCGCATTAGCCCACTTAGCCAAAGCAACTCCTCAGGTCTCATGCAAGGTTGCTCATCACCTGAACATGCACGCCCACACACTGATTGAACAGTTCCATCTTCTGGCCAGCTTGATAAATGACACCAATTGTAAAGTCTGTAATCAAAGTACCATGGTTGTTAGAGAATGTAACTCTTTATTGAATACATTACGTGTAGATCCCAGTGGAACCTACCTCTATATACTTCACATTGCACCTGGTAACCTTCCCTAGTCAAAGTAAATCAGATCAAGGACAGGTATTTGACAAATGATTTAACACACACCTCCATGTATTGTCTATAGCAGGGCTATTCAAACCTGGGCCTCATGATCTACTAACTACAGAACTGCTGGTTTTCATCCTTCCCCTCTAATCAGGGACTGATTCAGACCTGGTCAGTGGATTATCTGGCCAATCAATGACATGCTTGTTATTTCTGTGTCTAGATCAGGTTACGGTTAAGCACTTTGTGACAAATGTTTTTGTAAAAAAGCACTATACTTTGATATATTGATCAGTGAGAAGAGGGACAGAAGGGGAGAAGAGGAAACCAGCAGTACTGTGGAGGGACCTGGAGGGGCTGGAGATGAATAGTCCTGATCTATAGCATGTCTGTAGCTCCGTACAGTACAGTCATTTCACCACTGCATGCCCCATCAAAATTACCCAGAAGAACGGACGGACATCTGCCCACAGAACAAGGAACTCACCAGAATGATACAGTCATCTTTGACCCAGATTAACATGGCTGCTCGTCCACAGAACAGCAGCAGGGATGTAGTGGAGTGGAAACACACCTAAACACAGACTACACCACTGGTTATTTTGTGAATTGTGTTGTTAACACACCTGGCTGTTATACCAAATTAGCATTGTTACCTGTAGTGTTTGTGTTACTCTCTATGTTATCTCAACCAGCTAGTGTTTGTGTTACTCTCTATGTTATCTCAACCAGCTAGTGTTTGTGTTACTCTCTATGTTATCTCAACCAGCTAGTGTTTGTGTTACTCTCTATGTTATCTCAACCAGCTAGTGTTTGTGTTACTCTCTATGTTATCTCAACCAGCTAGTGTTTGTGTTACTCTCTATGTTATCTCAACCAGCTAGTGTTTGTGTTACTCTCTATGTTATCTCAACCAGCTAGTGTTTGTGTTACTCTCTATGTTATCTCAACCAGCTAGTGTTTGTGTTACTCTCTATGTTATCTCAACCAGCTAGTGTTTGTGTTACTCTCTATGTTATCTCAACCAGCTAGTGTTTGTGTTACTCTCTATGTTATCTCAACCAGCTAGTGTTTGTGTTACTCTCTATGTTATCTCAACCAGCTAGTGTTTGTGTTACTCTCTATGTTATCTCAACCAGCTAGTGTTTGTGTTACTCTCTATGTTATCTCAACCAGCTAGTGTTTGTGTTACTCTCTATGTTATCTCAACCAGCTAGTGTTTGTGTTACTCTCTATGTTATCTCAACCAGCTAGTGTTTGTGTTACTCTCTATGTTATCTCAACCAGCTAGTGTTTGTGTTACTCTCTATGTTATCTCAACCAGCTAGTGTTTGTGTTACTCTCTATGTTATCTCAACCAGCTAGTGTTTGTGTTACTCTCTATGTTATCTCAACCAGCTAGTGTTTGTGTTACTCTCTATGTTATCTCAACCAGCTAGTGTTTGTGTTACTCTCTATGTTATCTCAACCAGCTAGTGTTTGTGTTACTCTCTATGTTATCTCAACCAGCTAGTGTTGTGTTACTCTCTATGTTATCTCAACCAGCTAGTGTTTGTGTTACTCTCTATGTTATCTCAACCAGCTAGTGTTTGTGTTACTCTCTATGTTATCTCAACCAGCTAGTGTTTGTGTTACTCTCTATGTTATCTCAACCAGCTAGTGTTTGTGTTACTCTCTATGTTATCTCAACCAGCTAGTGTTTGTGTTACTCTCTATGTTATCTCAACCAGCTAGTGTTTGTGTTACTCTCTATGTTATCTCAACCAGCTAGTGTTTGTGTTACTCTCTATGTTATCTCAACCAGCTAGTGTTTGTGTTACTCTCTATGTTATCTCAACCAGCTAGTGTTTGTGTTACTCTCTATGTTATCTCAACCAGCTAGTGTTTGTGTTACTCTCTATGTTATCTCAACCAGCTAGTGTTTGTGTTACTCTCTATGTTATCTCAACCAGCTAGTGTTTGTGTTACTCTCTATGTTATCTCAACCAGCTAGTGTTTGTGTTACTCTCTATGTTATCTCAACCAGCTAGTGTTTGTGTTACTCTCTATGTTATCTCAACCAGCTAGTGTTTGTGTTACTCTCTATGTTATCTCAACCAGCTAGTGTTTGTGTTACTCTCTATGTTATCTCAACCAGCTAGTGTTTGTGTTACTCTCTATGTTATCTCAACCAGCTAGTGTTTGTGTTACTCTCTATGTTATCTCAACCAGCTAGTGTTTGTGTTACTCTCTATGTTATCTCAACCAGCTAGTGTTTGTGTTACTCTCTATGTTATCTCAACCAGCTAGTGTTTGTGTTACTCTCTATGTTATCTCAACCAGCTAGTGTTTGTGTTACTCTCTATGTTATCTCAACCAGCTAGTGTTTGTGTTACTCTCTATGTTATCTCAACCAGCTAGTGTTTGTGTTACTCTCTATGTTATCTCAACCAGCTAGTGTTTGTGTTACTCTCTATGTTATCTCAACCAGCTAGTGTTTGTGTTACTCTCTATGTTATCTCAACCAGCTAGTGTTTGTGTTACTCTCTATGTTATCTCAACCAGCTAGTGTTTGTGTTACTCTCTATGTTATCTCAACCAGCTAGTGTTTGTGTTACTCTCTATGTTATCTCAACCAGCTAGTGTTTGTGTTACTCTCTATGTTATCTCAACCAGCTAGTGTTTGTGTTACTCTCTATGTTATCTCAACCAGCTAGTGTTTGTGTTACTCTCTATGTTATCTCAACCAGCTAGTGTTTGTGTTACTCTCTATGTTATCTCAACCAGCTAGTGTTTGTGTTACTCTCTATGTTATCTCAACCAGCTAGTGTTTGTGTTACTCTCTATGTTATCTCAACCAGCTAGTGTTTGTGTTACTCTCTATGTTATCTCAACCAGCTAGTGTTTGTGTTACTCTCTATGTTATCTCAACCAGCTAGTGTTTGTGTTACTCTCTATGTTATCTCAACCAGCTAGTGTTTGTGTTACTCTCTATGTTATCTCAACCAGCTAGTGTTTGTGTTACTCTCTATGTTATCTCAACCAGCTAGTGTTTGTGTTACTCTCTATGTTATCTCAACCAGCTAGTGTTTGTGTTACTCTCTATGTTATCTCAACCAGCTAGTGTTTGTGTTACTCTCTATGTTATCTCAACCAGCTAGTGTTTGTGTTACTCTCTATGTTATCTCAACCAGCTAGTGTTTGTGTTACTCTCTATGTTATCTCAACCAGCTAGTGTTTGTGTTACTCTCTATGTTATCTCAACCAGCTAGTGTTTGTGTTACTCTCTATGTTATCTCAACCAGCTAGTGTTTGTGTTACTCTCTATGTTATCTCAACCAGCTAGTGTTTGTGTTACTCTCTATGTTATCTCAACCAGCTAGTGTTTGTGTTACTCTCTATGTTATCTCAACCAGCTAGTGTTTGTGTTACTCTCTATGTTATCTCAACCAGCTAGTGTTTGTGTTACTCTCTATGTTATCTCAACCAGCTAGTGTTTGTGTTACTCTCTATGTTATCTCAACCAGCTAGTGTTTGTGTTACTCTCTATGTTATCTCAACCAGCTAGTGTTTGTGTTACTCTCTATGTTATCTCAACCAGCTAGTGTTTGTGTTACTCTCTATGTTATCTCAACCAGCTAGTGTTTGTGTTACTCTCTATGTTATCTCAACCAGCTAGTGTTTGTGTTACTCTCTATGTTATCTCAACCAGCTAGTGTTTGTGTTACTCTCTATGTTATCTCAACCAGCTAGTGTTTGTGTTACTCTCTATGTTATCTCAACCAGCTAGTGTTTGTGTTACTCTCTATGTTATCTCAACCAGCTAGTGTTTGTGTTACTCTCTATGTTATCTCAACCAGCTAGTGTTTGTGTTACTCTCTATGTTATCTCAACCAGCTAGTGTTTGTGTTACTCTCTATGTTATCTCAACCAGCTAGTGTTTGTGTTACTCTCTATGTTATCTCAACCAGCTAGTGTTTGTGTTACTCTCTATGTTATCTCAACCAGCTAGTGTTTGTGTTACTCTCTATGTTATCTCAACCAGCTAGTGTTTGTGTTACTCTCTATGTTATCTCAACCAGCTAGTGTTTGTGTTACTCTCTATGTTATCTCAACCAGCTAGTGTTTGTGTTACTCTCTATGTTATCTCAACCAGCTAGTGTTTGTGTTACTCTCTATGTTATCTCAACCAGCTAGTGTTTGTGTTACTCTCTATGTTATCTCAACCAGCTAGTGTTTGTGTTACTCTCTATGTTATCTCAACCAGCTAGTGTTTGTGTTACTCTCTATGTTATCTCAACCAGCTAGTGTTTGTGTTACTCTCTATGTTATCTCAACCAGCTAGTGTTTGTGTTACTCTCTATGTTATCTCAACCAGCTAGTGTTTGTGTTACTCTCTATGTTATCTCAACCAGCTAGTGTTTGTGTTACTCTCTATGTTATCTCAACCAGCTAGTGTTTGTGTTACTCTCTATGTTATCTCAACCAGCTAAGCTAGTGTTTGTGTTACTCTCTATGTTATCTCAACCAGCTAGTGTTTGTGTTACTCTCTATGTTATCTCAACCAGCTAGTGTTTGTGTTACTCTCTATGTTATCTCAACCAGCTAGTGTTTGTGTTACTCTCTATGTTATCTCAACCAGCTAGTGTTTGTGTTACTCTCTATGTTATCTCAACCAGCTAGTGTTTGTGTTACTCTCTATGTTATCTCAACCAGCTAGTGTTTGTGTTACTCTCTATGTTATCTCAACCAGCTAGTGTTTGTGTTACTCTCTATGTTATCTCAACCAGCTAGTGTTTGTGTTACTCTCTATGTTATCTCAACCAGCTAGTGTTTGTGTTACTCTCTATGTTATCTCAACCAGCTAGTGTTTGTGTTACTCTCTATGTTATCTCAACCAGCTAGTGTTTGTGTTACTCTCTATGTTATCTCAACCAGCTAGTGTTTGTGTTACTCTCTATGTTATCTCAACCAGCTAGTGTTTGTGTTACTCTCTATGTTATCTCAACCAGCTAGTGTTTGTGTTACTCTCTATGTTATCTCAACCAGCTAGTGTTTGTGTTACTCTCTATGTTATCTCAACCAGCTAGTGTTTGTGTTACTCTCTATGTTATCTCAACCAGCTAGTGTTTGTGTTACTCTCTATGTTATCTCAACCAGCTAGTGTTTGTGTTACTCTCTATGTTATCTCAACCAGCTAGTGTTTGTGTTACTCTCTATGTTATCTCAACCAGCTAGTGTTTGTGTTACTCTCTATGTTATCTCAACCAGCTAGTGTTTGTGTTACTCTCTATGTTATCTCAACCAGCTAGTGTTTGTGTTACTCTCTATGTTATCTCAACCAGCTAGTGTTTGTGTTACTCTCTATGTTATCTCAACCAGCTAGTGTTTGTGTTACTCTCTATGTTATCTCAACCAGCTAGTGTTTGTGTTACTCTCTATGTTATCTCAACCAGCTAGTGTTTGTGTTACTCTCTATGTTATCTCAACCAGCTAGTGTTTGTGTTACTCTCTATGTTATCTCAACCAGCTAGTGTTTGTGTTACTCTCTATGTTATCTCAACCAGCTAGTGTTTGTGTTACTCTCTATGTTATCTCAACCAGCTAGTGTTTGTGTTACTCTCTATGTTATCTCAACCAGCTAGTGTTTGTGTTACTCTCTATGTTATCTCAACCAGCTAGTGTTTGTGTTACTCTCTATGTTATCTCAACCAGCTAGTGTTTGTGTTACTCTCTATGTTATCTCAACCAGCTAGTGTTTGTGTTACTCTCTATGTTATCTCAACCAGCTAGTGTTTGTGTTACTCTCTATGTTATCTCAACCAGCTAGTGTTTGTGTTACTCTCTATGTTATCTCAACCAGCTAGTGTTTGTGTTACTCTCTATGTTATCTCAACCAGCTAGTGTTTGTGTTACTCTCTATGTTATCTCAACCAGCTAGTGTTTGTGTTACTATGTTATCTCAACCAGCTAGTGTTTGTGTTACTCTCTATGTATCTCAACCAGCTAGTGTTTGTGTTACTCTCTATGTTATCTCAACCAGCTAGTGTTTGTGTTACTCTCTATGTTATCTCAACCAGCTAGTGTTTGTGTTACTCTCTATGTTATCTCAACCAGCTAGTGTTTGTGTTACTCTCTATGTTATCTCAACCAGCTAGTGTTTGTGTTACTCTCTATGTTATCTCAACCAGCTAGTGTTTGTGTTACTCTCTATGTTATCTCAACCAGCTAGTGTTTGTGTTACTCTCTATGTTATCTCAACCAGCTAGTGTTTGTGTTACTCTCTATGTTATCTCAACCAGCTAGTGTTTGTGTTACTCTCTATGTTATCTCAACCAGCTAGTGTTTGTGTTACTCTCTATGTTATCTCAACCAGCTAGTGTTTGTGTTACTCTCTATGTTATCTCAACCAGCTAGTGTTTGTGTTACTCTCTATGTTATCTCAACCAGCTAGTGTTTGTGTTACTCTCTATGTTATCTCAACCAGCTAGTGTTTGTGTTACTCTCTATGTTATCTCAACCAGCTAGTGTTTGTGTTACTCTCTATGTTATCTCAACCAGCTAGTGTTTGTGTTACTCTCTATGTTATCTCAACCAGCTAGTGTTTGTGTTACTCTCTATGTTATCTCAACCAGCTAGTGTTTGTGTTACTCTCTATGTTATCTCAACCAGCTAGTGTTTGTGTTACTCTCTATGTTATCTCAACCAGCTAGTGTTTGTGTTACTCTCTATGTTATCTCAACCAGCTAGTGTTTGTGTTACTCTCTATGTTATCTCAACCAGCTAGTGTTTGTGTTACTCTCTATGTTATCTCAACCAGCTAGTGTTTGTGTTACTCTCTATGTTATCTCAACCAGCTAGTGTTTGTGTTACTCTCTATGTTATCTCAACCAGCTAGTGTTTGTGTTACTCTCTATGTTATCTCAACCAGCTAGTGTTTGTGTTACTCTCTATGTTATCTCACCAGCTAGTGTTTGTGTTACTCTCTATGTTATCTCAACCAGCTAGTGTTTGTGTTACTCTCTATGTTATCTCAACCAGCTAGTGTTTGTGTTACTCTCTATGTTATCTCAACCAGCTAGTGTTTGTGTTACTCTCTATGTTATCTCAACCAGCTAGTGTTTGTGTTACTCTCTATGTTATCTCAACCAGCTAGTGTTTGTGTTACTCTCTATGTTATCTCAACCAGCTAGTGTTTGTGTTACTCTCTATGTTATCTCAACCAGCTAGTGTTTGTGTTACTCTCTATGTTATCTCAACCAGCTAGTGTTTGTGTTACTCTCTATGTTATCTCAACCAGCTAGTGTTTGTGTTACTCTCTATGTTATCTCAACCAGCTAGTGTTTGTGTTACTCTCTATGTTATCTCAACCAGCTAGTGTTTGTGTTACTCTCTATGTTATCTCAACCAGCTAGTGTTTGTGTTACTCTCTATGTTATCTCAACCAGCTAGTGTTTGTGTTACTCTCTATGTTATCTCAACCAGCTAGTGTTTGTGTTACTCTCTATGTTATCTCAACCAGCTAGTGTTTGTGTTACTCTCTATGTTATCTCAACCAGCTAGTGTTTGTGTTACTCTCTATGTTATCTCAACCAGCTAGTGTTTGTGTTACTCTCTATGTTATCTCAACCAGCTAGTGTTTGTGTTACTCTCTATGTTATCTCAACCAGCTAGTGTTTGTGTTACTCTCTATGTTATCTCAACCAGCTAGTGTTTGTGTTACTCTCTATGTTATCTCAACCAGCTAGTGTTTGTGTTACTCTCTATGTTATCTCAACCAGCTAGTGTTTGTGTTACTCTCTATGTTATCTCAACCAGCTAGTGTTTGTGTTACTCTCTATGTTATCTCAACCAGCTAGTGTTTGTGTTACTCTCTATGTTATCTCAACCAGCTAGTGTTTGTGTTACTCTCTATGTTATCTCAACCAGCTAGTGTTTGTGTTACTCTCTATGTTATCTCAACCAGCTAGTGTTTGTGTTACTCTCTATGTTATCTCAACCAGCTAGTGTTTGTGTTACTCTCTATGTTATCTCAACCAGCTAGTGTTTGTGTTACTCTCTATGTTATCTCAACCAGCTAGTGTTTGTGTTACTCTCTATGTTATCTCAACCAGCTAGTGTTTGTGTTACTCTCTATGTTATCTCAACCAGCTAGTGTTTGTGTTACTCTCTATGTTATCTCAACCAGCTAGTGTTTGTGTTACTCTCTATGTTATCTCAACCAGCTAGTGTTTGTGTTACTCTCTATGTTATCTCAACCAGCTAGTGTTTGTGTTACTCTCTATGTTATCTCAACCAGCTAGTGTTTGTGTTACTCTCTATGTTATCTCAACCAGCTAGTGTTTGTGTTACTCTCTATGTTATCTCAACCAGCTAGTGTTTGTGTTACTCTCTATGTTATCTCAACCAGCTAGTGTTTGTGTTACTCTCTATGTTATCTCAACCAGCTAGTGTTTGTGTTACTCTCTATGTTATCTCAACCAGCTAGTGTTTGTGTTACTCTCTATGTTATCTCAACCAGCTAGTGTTTGTGTTACTCTCTATGTTATCTCAACCAGCTAGTGTTTGTGTTACTCTCTATGTTATCTCAACCAGCTAGTGTTTGTGTTACTCTCTATGTTATCTCAACCAGCTAGTGTTTGTGTTACTCTCTATGTTATCTCAACCAGCTAGTGTTTGTGTTACTCTCTATGTTATCTCAACCAGCTAGTGTTTGTGTTACTCTCTATGTTATCTCAACCAGCTAGTGTTTGTGTTACTCTCTATGTTATCTCAACCAGCTAGTGTTTGTGTTACTCTCTATGTTATCTCAACCAGCTAGTGTTTGTGTTACTCTCTATGTTATCTCAACCAGCTAGTGTTTGTGTTACTCTCTATGTTATCTCAACCAGCTAGTGTTTGTGTTACTCTCTATGTTATCTCAACCAGCTAGTGTTTGTGTTACTCTCTATGTTATCTCAACCAGCTAGTGTTTGTGTTACTCTCTATGTTATCTCAACCAGCTAGTGTTTGTGTTACTCTCTATGTTATCTCAACCAGCTAGTGTTTGTGTTACTCTCTATGTTATCTCAACCAGCTAGTGTTTGTGTTACTCTCTATGTTATCTCAACCAGCTAGTGTTTGTGTTACTCTCTATGTTATCTCAACCAGCTAGTGTTTGTGTTACTCTCTATGTTATCTCAACCAGCTAGTGTTTGTGTTACTCTATCTCAACCAGCTAGTGTTATATCTCAACCAGCTAGTGTTTGTGTTACTCTCTATGTTATCTCAACCAGCTAGTGTTTGTGTTACTCTCTATGTTATCTCAACCAGCTAGTGTTTGTGTTACTCTCTATGTTATCTCAACCAGCTAGTGTTTGTGTTACTCTCTATGTTATCTCAACCAGCTAGTGTTTGTGTTACTCTCTATGTTATCTCAACCAGCTAGTGTTTGTGTTACTCTCTATGTTATCTCAACCAGCTAGTGTTTGTGTTACTCTCTATGTTATCTCAACCAGCTAGTGTTGTGTTACTCTCTATGTTATCTCAACCAGCTAGTGTTTGTGTTACTCTCTATGTTATCTCAACCAGCTAGTGTTTGTGTTACTCTCTATGTTATCTCAACCAGCTAGTGTTTGTGTTACTCTCTATGTTATCTCAACCAGCTAGTGTTTGTGTTACTCTCTATGTTATCTCAACAGCTAGTGTTTGTGTTACTCTCTATGTTATCTCAACCAGCTAGTGTTTGTGTTACTCTCTATGTTATCTCAACCAGCTAGTGTTTGTGTTACTCTCTATGTTATCTCAACCAGCTAGTGTTTGTGTTACTCTCTAGTGTTTCTCAAACCAGCTAGTGTTTGTGTTACTCCTATGTTATCTCAACCAGCTAGTGTTTAGCCACCTTCATGTTTTTCTACAACTACATCCCTGTAGCAGAGACACAAAAACAGAACACACAACATAAATACTTTAGTAACACACATGCAAAGTTTCCTATTTTTAACAGAAGTGTAGTTAAGAGTTTGTTTCATACAGAGAGTGACGTGATGAGGGATGGATGGCTGCAAGTGATGCAGTAGGACAAGCTGAAAGACAAACTCATTAACACACCATTAACCATTAACTCTTCTTGAACTGCACTGTTGGTTAAGGGCTTGTAAGTAAGCATTTCATGGTAAGGTCTACACTTGTTGTATTCGCCGCATGTGACAAATAAAGTTTGAATTGATTTGGAAACCAGTCAGACACTTCAGTGAGTCAAGTCAACTCATTAACATCGACCCCAACCCATGGTTGGGAAATTAACAATGTTTGAATATATACAATATATTATACACACACACACACAATATCATACATACACACACACATACTGTACATTTACACAAATGATCCATACCTGGTCAAATGCAAAAGCATGTACTGCAATGATGCCATTATGATAGTGCAAAGTCATGAATATGTTAAAGGCATAGTTCACTCCAAACTATACTTTTAGGTTTCAGTGAAATAGGTTAAATATCCCTTAACATGCCAACAGAGTCGTGTGCTCACAAGAGCTTAAGCCTGAAACCTAAATTGACGCTTCTCTAGTTAGGATTCTGCCCTTAGAGAATGGTTATGTTGTAACGTATAGTAACTATGGTACCCAGGCTGACTAAAGAACGTATCTTATCACCTAACTTGTATTCATGTCAGACCCGTAGCACTGAGGACAGAAGCAATAGGTACCTTTGATTGAACTTAGGCTAAGATTAGAATGGCTTTTCATATCTCATCAAGTTAAAACCTCCTGCTTTCTGCTTAACAGAGCTGAATATTGATCACTGCCCAAACGAAACGCCTGGATATTCAACAACAAATAACCTAAAACAAACAGCTGGTTTGGAATGCCAAGGTTGAAAAATAGGTTAGGCAAGATAGTCCGGTCTTGGGCAGAAACAGCAATCATCTCTCTACCTGGGCAGAGCCCTCCAGAAGGTGAATAAATAGCGTTCAACTCTTCCCACGCACTCCACCCCGAATTCCAGCTCCACCCCTCTGGTCGCAGGTACAGAGTACCTAAGGTTTAAAAAAATATGGCTAAGGGCTCTTTTATTCCAAATGCAACTTAACAAAATGTTGGACTAATTGCACTTTAGCACTTGCACTTCAACATGTAGCCCTTTACTTGAACACGCTATCATAAGGCCTACATACCACTGTCTTAAAACAATGTTACATATGTAGTCCTTATGACAGTGTTCAACTAAAGCCTAATGGGTACATGAGTGAAGACTGCTGGGTAGTGTAGTTCTACATCAAGACGTTGCCGCGTGTGTCAGGCAGTCGTAGTCCCACCAGGCCTCCTCCCACTAGTACAGCCGACCCAGCAGTGGGGATGGTCTTTGTGATGCCAACCAGAGAGCAAGATCAGGTTCCCCAACACCGCTGCCAGCTTACACATGGCATTACAGAACCAAAACCTGTACCCCTGGAGAGGAAAAGGAGGGCAGAGGAGAGAGTCAACGATGGAGGGTGTGTGTTTGTGTGTGTGGCTGTGTGTGTGTGTGTGTCGTGCCTGCCTGCGTGTTGTACCCACTCCTATCAGTCGGGTAGAGCTCAGCAGTAACAACGTCCAGGGAGTTCCAGGCTGATATACTGAGGCCGTTATAGAGACACAGCATGAAGATCATCATAGACTCACTTGTCCCAAACCACAGGAAGAAACAACTGATGCCTGACAGACCCATGGAGCCCCCTGGGGGAAAAACATGCTATTACACATCATATCACAACAAAAGACATGATAACAGATTACAAATACATTCTCTTTTTGGTGATACATTTTTTTTATTCATTTCATAGGTACTGATATGTAAAACCCAGGGGGACAGTCACAAAATCGAACATTTGTCTGAATATCAAATACATACTCTGTATGAAGTAGAATTTCAAATTTACCCAGCATGCTCAGGCGCGCTATCTTGTCCATGAGAAGGGCGGAGACTATGTTGCCGGGCAACACGGCAAGCGTCCCCAGGAAGTTGACCAAGTAGACCCAGTAGGCGCTGTAGTCATCATCAAAGGTCATCTGACAGCCCGTCTTGTTGTGGTGGAACGAACTGTTGATCACCCTCGACCCCACCAGCTTAGAATCGTCAATATCTGGAGAAAGACAAAGAGAGAAATAGAGAATCAGACAAGTGTACTATTTTGACTCCTTTATGTTCTGTTTGTCTGGCAGGTGAACTTTCTGAATGGACACTGTGCTGGGTTTATACTTATATCTAATGCTGCTTCCATGGGCCTTTAACTCTGAGACATGGTCTCGCCTGCCTCTTGTGAGTGTACTCTTCTCTTGATGAAGGGAAGGTAGAACAGGGCCGGGGGGTCAGAAATATGGTCCGTCTGCAAATATGGTCCGTCTGCAAATATGGTCCGTCTGCAAAACATCCCAGGTCTTTTAGGGTAAACTACGTAACTCTCCCCTGATGGAAAAGCTATTAATACACGACATCACAGAGAAAGAGCAAAGGCAGCAAACACTATGCCCTTTTCATACCTCTATTCCTCCCTTCCACCCTCCTCACCCCCTTCCTCTCTGTGTCGCTGCTTGAGGCAATGAGACTATGTCTCCCATGAGGCTTTGCCACCAAGCTCACACGCCCAGATTGTTTTCATGTTCAGCTGTTTCCTAAATGCTGAGATGGAACCGTTTCTAAACCTGCGGCCCCTCATGGTCTGAGTCAGCTGAACCACATCGTGGCCGTTAGCGGTCCCCCCTAATTCACTACTCCCTCAGAGACCCTGCCTTTCCTGGTTCAACTATTAGTCAGCTCCTCTTATAATTAGATTGTACTCCACATGAACCCTCCTTCATAAGGGCTACATAACACAGTCGTAATAAATGATATAACAGATGTACAGATGTACAGTATTGAAAGATAACGTTAACCAAGAACTGTGCTCAAGTGTACAGTGAGATGATATTACAGCGTGCATTGGTCTGTGTAATGTCAAGGCAAAATAGAAAAGATATCTTTCCTTCCCTCCACCTCACTTTAGAACACCGTATTTCCATCCCTAATCTTCTATCAGATAGAATTGAACTGCTGCAGGAGGGACAGGAAGAGACAGAGTAGAGAGAGAGAGAGACAGAGAGGGCGCAGGGGAGAGAGAGAGGGATACAGAGAGAGACCAGAGAGAGAGCAGAGAGAGACAGAGCAGAGAGAGAGAGAGAGAGGGAGACAGAGAGGGAACACAGAGAGAGCAGAGAGATAAAGACAGAGAGGGCGAGGGGGGAGAGAGAGAGACAGAGCAGAGAGAGAGAGACAGAGAGAGAAGAAGAGAGAGCAGAGAGAGACGAAAAAATTAACAAAAAACAGAGAAACTAGAATGCTATTTGGCCCTAAACAGAGAGTACACAGCGGCAGAAATACTGACCACTGTGACTGACCCAAACTTAAGGAAAGCTTTGACTATGTACAGACTCAGTGAGCATAGCCTTGCTATTGAGAAGGGCCCCGTAGCAGACATGGCTCTCAAGAGAGACAGGCTATTGTGCTCACTGCCCACAAAAATGAGGTGGAAACTGACTGCACTTCTAACCTCCTGCCAATGTTGACCATATTAGAGAGACATATTTCCCTCATATTACACAGATCCACAAGAATTCGAAAACAATCCATTTTTAAACTCCCATATCACTGGGTGAAATTCCACAGTGTTGCCTATCCAGCACAGTGAAGATTTGTGACCTGTTGTCCACAAGAAAAGGGCAACCATGAAGAACAAACACCATTTGTAAATACAACCCATATTAATGGTTATTTATTTTCCCTTGTGTACTTTAACCATTTGTACATTGTTACAACATTGTAATATATATATATGACATTTGTAATGTCTTTATTGTTTGAAACTTCTGTATGTGTAATGTTTACTGTTCATTTTTATTGTTTATTTCACTTTTGTATATTATTATTATCTACTCACTTGCTTGGCAATGTTAACACATGTTTTCCCATGCCAATAAAGCCCCTTGAATGAATTATTGAATACAAGAGCAGAGAGAGAGAGAGAGAGAGAGAGGAGACAAGAGGAGGGAACACAGAGAGAGAAGAGAGATAGATAGAGTGCAGTAGAGAGAGAGGGAGGAGAGGGAGAGAGAGATAGGAGGAAAAGAAGAGGAGGAGAGGAAGAGAGTAGTCTGAAGGGTTTTGTGGAGGCAGGGGGACCCTCACTCTATACCATGGTTGCCTGTGAGGAAGAGATCGTCTCAGAATGAATGATATAACATTTGAAGTAAACAACCAAGTGTGTGTGTCTATGTGTGTGTGTTTGTGTGCGAGCACGTGCGCATACCAGGGTTTCTGTTAGGAAAGTGGCGCAGACATTTGAACGGCAACATTGTTAATTTAAGGACATTTGAGAATTTGCAGACCATATGCGTTTAGTGTATACTCTGATTAGGGTTCCACCCACGGTGCTCAGAATGACAGAAATCCCTTCTTAGATGATGGTAAAGCATGTTAACGAACAGGCATGTCGAGGATGCAACGATGTGCGGTCTTTCTTACCCAATTCTGATGTGCACTTTGAACATGTTAAAATAACTGTAAATAACATTTACTTTTCCCTCGGCCACAAGACGAGTAAGGAACAGCAAATCACTAGCCTATGTCAATCTACTATATTAGAAAAGTGTAGGCTACCTAGTCCTATTGGTCAGCTCTTGAGAAAGACATGTCATATTCCAAACAGTTGTGGGACAATAGATCCCAAATTCAAACAAGCAGTAGCTAGGATACATTTAAAAAATATGTTAAAAAGCAATGATTTCTGATGCAACAGATCAGAAGCTTCAGTTTAAAATATGATGTTATTCACATTATAAGCGCAGCAATGCAAACAAGGCATAGACTACACGCAAATGTTCTTTCCATAACGCAGTTAGCGGGAAAATACAGTCAAAAGCACACTGCCATTGCGGAGCGGTTTGATGTGACAGAGAATGAAAATATCTGTTTAGAAAGAGAGGAGATCTAATAAGCTAGTTAATCAAGTTAGACATGCCTCATAATATCTATTAAAACGTTCAGGTTTCAAAAATATGTATATGTTTTCAAATGCTACTGCCAAAGTGGTGTGATGCGCTGATGAAGCCTGCCTCCGTTGCCGTTTGATGCCAAGTTCAACACAACGGGAACTCGGATCTCAGACTTCTGACAGTGGGTTTAAGGACAACTGGTAAAATTCAAACTCAGGAACTTGAGCCTCTTCCTAAAGCTCCGACTTCCGACCTGAAGATCTCTGACGTCATGATTTCACATCGTATTTTCAGAGTTCCCAGATGTCTTGAAAGCACCACAAGATGCTGTAGCAGCAGCTCAGCAGGTCTGACAGATTTTCCACTTAAAGGCTCTGTATCTGTATGCTGTACGAGTGTGATAAAAAAGATACATAACAAATGTACTGTACACCGCCAATTTAATTCCACTAAATTAGCAAATTAACCATAGATCGATAAGCATGACCAGATCAAATGTATTTCCACGACTGGTATTTCCAACAAAGAACAGGCTAAAAATCATATTTTCACAATGAGATTTTTCTTCTTCTCTGAGACAATTGGCCGGCTTCAATTTTATCGCCTATGACAAAGACATTACCGGCTAATGGAAACCCTGGCGCATACATGCCTGTGTGGGAGTGTGTGTGGACTCACCTTTGTTTATAAAAGAAGGCTTCTACGAAGGTGCAGTTCTTGATAATGAGCCCACTGTTGACACACGTGTCAAAGTAGCAGTCTGAAACGTAGAGTCTATAAAGGTGACGGACTTCAACTCATACTGATGAACCTAGAGAGGAGGAGAGAGAGGAGGAGGAGAGAAGAGGGGGAGAGGAGGAAGGAAGAGAGGAGAGGAGGAAAATAAGAATAAAGAGATGAATACAGTAAAGAAAAAATCAATTGTACCATCAACACTTATTTTTGGTCTATCTCAAAGCAGAGGAGTTGAGATAGTGATAGAGCAAATAAAGATTGATGTATCCCCTTCCAGTAAACACGCGGTGTGAGATACTCAGCTGGGAGAACAGCCTGGCCTGTACGCTGACTCAGCCCTTTCTATCCATAGAGATAAGGTATACACGTTATACTGTACTGGACTTCTGATTAAACACTTTACAAAACAAAGACGAAACGCAAGTCCACAGGCCAGTATTGTTTATACAAACACAACACACATTAACCAGGGGTTCTAGTGGAAGGGGGTTAGTACGTCAATATGTTCCTGTGATATTGTGTGTCTGTATGTCCCAGTTTGCCTGTCTCTTATCCACCCCTACAGCTCCTGTATTAGCTCCTGCCTTGATCTAATCTAATGTACCGTTATTACAGTTGTGAAGTCGGAAGTTTATACAATCCCTTAGGTTGGAGTCTTAAAACTGTTTTTTCAACCACTCCACAAATTTCTTGTTAACAAACTATAGTTTTTGGAAAGTCAGTTAGGACATCTACTTTGTGCATGACACAAGTCATTTTTCCAACAATTGTTTACAGACAGATTATTTCACTTATAATTCCTGTATCGCAATTCCGTGGGTCAGAAGTTTTACATACACTAAGTTGACTGTGCCTTAACAGACTTGGAAAATTCCCAGAAATGATGTCATGGCTTTAGAAGCTTCTGATAGGCTAATTGACAATAATTTGAGTCAATTGGAGTGTAACCTGTGGATGTATTTCAAGGCCTACCTATCAAACCGTGCCCCTTTGCTTGATATCATGGGGAAAATCAAAGAATCAGCCAGACTAGAAAACAAAATTGTAGACCTCCACAGGCTGGTTCATCCTGCGGAGCAATTTTCAAACGCCTGAAGGTACCACGATCATCTGTACAAACAATAGTACGCAAGTATAAACACCATGGACCATGCAGCCGTCATACCGCTCAGGAAGGAACGACGTGTTCTGTCTCCAGAGATGAACGTACTTTTGTGAAAAGTGCAATATAATCCCAGACAACAGCAAAGGACCTTGTGAGATGCTGGAGGAAACATGTACAAAAGTTCATATATCCCAGTAAAAATGAGTCCTATATTGACATAACCTGAAGGCGCGCTCATGCATAGGAAGAAGCCACGCTCAACTCATAAAAAAGCAGACTACGGTTTGCAACTGCATATGGGGACAAAGATTGTCTTTTGGGGAAATGTCCTCTGGTCTGATGACAAAAAATATACTGTTTGGCCATATTGACCATCGTTATGTTTGGAGGAAAAAGGGGAGGCCCACAAAGTATC